>NC_142803.1:4595019-4787912 GCF_049724085.1 Artemia sp. Qi Xiang Cuo
AAAGAAGAAGGGACTTGTACAAGAATTATCTGAGTGATAGATCATATGAAAATAAAAGGAATCTAAAGAAAGAGGAGATAATATTAAAATATGAACTAAGGAGGTTTGAAGCGGAGGTTTTACGGATAAAATTGCTGATTATTTGAAAGATAATCGGCACATAGTAAAATATTGTACTGGCATGTTGACAAATTGAGGGGGAGCAGTCAATCTGGACTTATCCCAGATAAAAATAGGAGCGGGTTACAATCAGTGATAAGAAGAGTTAAAGAGAGATGGGCTGAACATTTTGAGAATGTGCTAAACCGAGGTAGATTTGCAGGAAAAGTTACAGAGGAAAATGAAAGAGTTTGTGATACCATGGATGTAAAGGAAGATTTGTTTTGTGAGGAAGAATTATCGACAGTACTAAAACGATTAAATAATAATAAGACTCCAGGTGCTGATAGTGTGGTAAATGAGTTTCTTAAATATAGTGGCTCTGAGGTTAAAAGTAAATTACTGAAGATTATGAATATGATTTTTGAAAAAAGGGAAGTACCTAACGATTTTAGGGAAACCTTAATTAAGCCACTTTTATCGAGGTATTAATCTGGTATCTGTATGTAGAAAATTACTTAGTAATATAATACTTTTTAGACTGAGCGATGTTGTAGATTAAGTTTTAAGAGAAGAACAGTGCGGTTTTAGAAAAGGTACAGGATGTGTCGACCAAATTTTCACTCGTAAGTTAATAATTGAGAAGTACCTGAGTGGTCAAACACTTTTGGCCCTCAGTTTTATAGATTATGAGCAAGGGTTCGATTCTGTTGATAGAAGAGCTTTACCAAAGGTTTTATCCTTGTATGGTATACCAGACAAATATGTTAGTGATTAGGACTATGTACAGGAATAACACTGCTGCGGTTAAGGTAGGAAATGAGGTTAGCATCTGGTTTTGAATTAAATCAGGAGTTAAGCAGGGTTCTGTCCTATCCCCCTTTATATGGATTATTTTGATGGACTTTGTCTGAAGGAGCACAGGAAAGGCAATGGGAGACTACGGAATCAAAGAGGAAGGTAAAAGTCTCCTGCACTTAGACTATGCTGATGATTTAACCATCCTAGATGAAAGTGCGAGCAAAATAAAGGAACTTCTAGAGGTTTTGGGAGTTCAGGATGCTAGAATAGGTTTGAAAATTAATGTTAAGAAGACTAAGTCACTAAGGCTAGGAATAAGTGAAGATGAAAAGTTGAAGTTAGGTAACGAAAAGATTGACCAGGTAGGCAGCTTCACTTACCTTGGTAGCATTATTAGTAAAGACGGTGGGAGCAGTGAAAATGTTAAAAGTAGAATAGCCAAGGCTTATGGTGTTTTGTTTTTTTTCACAGTTAAAAAACGTTAGACAAAATACGAAGATAAGTCGGCAAACCAAGATTAGAATATTAGAAACTACAGTGATCAAATATGGCTCTGAAGCGTGGGCGCTCTGAAAAGCGGATGAAGATTTGCTAGATATTTTCCAGAGACATTGCTTACGGATTGTTCTTGGTACCTGGCTGACTGACCGTATTTCGAACAATAGGCTGTACGAAAAATGTGAGTCAATCCCGCTTTCTAGGGCTATAATGAAAGAAAGGTTGAGACGGCTAGGGCACGTTTTGTGGATGAAAAATGACAGATGCCGAAGATTTTCCTTTTCGGCCAACCGTGTAGGGCTAAACAGAAAGCAGATCATCCTCGTCTGGGGTGGGATAATGCCATAAAAAAAAATTTAAAATAAATGTAAACTTTCAGGGAGGGTGTAAAAAGGGAGGCTCTGAATAGATTGGGATGGAGGAGAGGCGTACGTAGCTGTGTTGGCCTCAGGTGGCTTGGTGCTGGGGTGAGCTGTTAGTAGAAGTAGCAGTAAAAAGCCTATAGCCTGTAGGACAAAAACACTAAAAAATATATTCGTTCTAACATTAAAAGCTAGCTAAAGAGCCTATAGCTTATAGGACAAACAACACTAAAAAAAAGTAGTGCAAATTCTTTTATAAGGCCCAGAGAGAAAATATTTTGTCCCCATCCCCTAAGTGTAAATTCAGATTTCCCTTAAAAAAATATCTTTTCCTCAAAGCTTCAATTCGATCCTCCAACCGTGAAAAAAAAAATTACTGTTAACAAACCATAAAATACAATACCTTTGAATGATACCTGGCTGTATTCAATCTGATACCTGGCTGTATTCAATCAGAGAGATCATTGAAGAAGAACTGTATGCTCTCTAATGATTATCGGAAACATCCTGACATTTCAGGTTAGGATGTTACATATTCGGGGACTCCTCAGCCACCACATAACACTACATGATTGGCTGGGACTCTGACATTTCCAAACATATGAATCACAATATTAACAAAACGAAAGAACATGAAGTCTAGTTTTTTTTTCTCAAATGAAAAAGCAATCAGCAACGAACGCCATCTAGCATATGTTAACTAAAAATTTGATAACAAAAATCAAAATTTGACTATTAGTTTGAATTTATTTACTTTCTGCGTATTTTTACTTTATGTTAAGTCGCAATTAAAAAAAAAAACACTTTTGATATTAGGGCACAAAAGGTATATTTCGTGTACATGTTTTTATGAACTCGACTATGCTCTGTGAAACAGCCTAATCCCAACTATATAATAATAAATAAATAAATAGTCTGGAAGCTATGAATGATAATTCTTATTAAGCTCATATTAGAGCGAAGAAGTTTCACCTCGCAGTAGTTTCACATCCACTGAGATCTACAAATCCTTATTTTCTGCTTTTAACCCCATTATGCTCGGACCTATATGCCTTTGCTGTTGACTTTATTACTAATTAGTGACAAATTAATAATGATTGGCAAACTTCGAACTAATAAGATGAATACGTTTCTTTTAGGATACTTACCCATGGCTTGTTTACCCATGGCACATTGGTAAGTATTTCTTGGGGACTGATTATGATGCGGGAAGGGACTGAGACCAGCAACGACGCCTAATATAGTATATGGCTCAATTTCCATGTGAGTATGAGATGGCGTCACTTCAAACTCTGAAACGGCGACCAGGGACAGATTCTCTTCGTTGACATCTAGATATTCAACCAAGCCTCCGTCAACAAAGTCCTAGAAAATATGAATCAGTTGAGGTAAAAATTTATCCTTTGAATTGTATTCAAAATAATTAGAAAGTAGAAAGCCAAAACAACCAACATAATAACTAGTTATTTTCATTACGCAACATGCAACATTACTGTCATGAGTTCAGCCCCAAAACTGCACAGTGCATAAATTCCTTCGACAATCCTTTCTGTTGAATTTTCAGCTGCTCTCCATCCCCACAAGTTAGCCCAAATGGAAAGTGGACTCTTTTTATTTATTTCTTCCCGAATCCTCACGAAAAATCAGCATCCTATTTATCTGCTAACCTCAAACGAGTCTCCGACGGAACCGGAAGTTCATCATCTTTTGACGATCTGTTCTGCAGAAAGTTGTCACGTTTTTTTTATTTGCTAAAAAACTGCTACTTCCCTAAAGAAAGTTCAGAAGGCCTCTGTCCATGATTGACTTGAAAATTCAACTATTGTTCTATTATTTTTAGTTGCTATTCCGCCAAGTGGTGGTCAAGCCTGAACAAGAAATGTGGACGTCTAAGATCGGGGTAGATAAATATTTGGCAAATTACAACAAGAGAAAAATTTTCCTGTAGCTCGTTCTGCCCAGTAAGTATCTAGTTGACGAGACCTGCTCGAAAACTGTTTGTTACCCGAATCTTATCTGGAAAGGTTAATGGCATTAACCTGAATCTACCTCTTTTATTTCTGAGTAGAAATCCCCAAAAATAAGGAGCTTGCTTAATTGGCATCTGAATTCTCTGCACCTCATCCCGTCCTAGAAACTAAATTCGAACATGAACTTTATTATTGCCATGATTCTTGTAGAACAGGTAGTTTGTTTTTTTTTCAAGGAAAATGTTACAGTTTTACCGCCTAAAGCCAAACGTCCAGCTGTAAGTCCCACCACATAGTTCCCAATATTTTGATAGTACCAGTGTTCTACATCTAAAATATGGTAGTTGCGCTATGATTGAGCATTTGACCCTTCTTCAATTTTCTTCCGAATGGGTCTCCATTTGACTGGCTCATTCGATTGGAAATTGGGGTAGCTAGTGCCCTTTTTAATAGTCGAAAGTGATTGGAGGGCAACTAGCCGTCCCCACACCCATCATTCCCCCAAACACATCCGATCAAAATTTTGAGGTAGCCATTTCGTTCAGCGTAGTTGATTTCTAGATAGAAAATATCTTTTTGAGGAGGACACTCCCCCACAGCCCTCATGGCAAGGGTATTAAGTTATGCCCTGGGGGCATATAAGGTTTTTATACAAGGCGTTATCGCAGAAACTTCAAAACAGGCTCATTCGATAGGAAATTCGAAGGGCTAGTACCCTTTTTAATAGTCGAAAGTGATTGGAGGGCAACTAGCCCCCCCCCCCCCACGCCTATCATTCCTCCAAAAATATCAAATAAAAATTTTGAGATTGCCATTTTGTTCAGCGTAGTAGATTTCCAGATAGAAAATATGTTTTTGAGGAGGACACTCCCCCAAAACCCTCAGGGCAAGGGTTTTAAGTTATGCCCTGGGGGCATATAGGGTTTTTATAGAAGGGGTTGTCGTAGAAACTTCAAAAAATGCTCAGTCAATTAGAAATTCAAAGGGCTAGTGCCCTTCTTAATAGTCGAAAGTGATTGGAGGGCAACTAGCCCCCCCACACCCATAATTTCCCCAAACGTATCCAATCAAAATTTGTAGATAGCCATTTTGTTCACCGTAGTTGATTTTCAGATAGAAAATATGTTTTTGAGGAGGACACTCCCCCACAGCCCTCAGGGCAAGGGTTTTAAGTTATACCCTGGGGGCTCGTAAGGTTTTTATAGAAATCTTTGTCGTAGAAACTTGAAAAAGGGCTCATTCGATTTGAATCTCAAAGGGCTATTACCCTTTTTGGTAGTCGAAAGCGATTTGAGGGCAACTAATCCCCCTCTCACGCCCACCTTTTCCCCAAACACATCCAATAAACATTTTTAGATAGCCATTTTATTTAACGTAGTTGAAAGGTTTGAAAATTAGGTCTTTAAGGGTGACAACCCCTTCCCCCAAAGCCCTCAGAGCAAGAGTTTTACGTCATACCCTGGGGGTATTTAAAATTTTAATTGAAAGTGTTGTCGTAGAAACTTCAAAAGGATTCATTCAATTGGAAATTGAAAGGCCTAGTGCCTTTTTTAATAGTTAAAAGTGATTGGATAGCGAACAACGCCCCTCACACCCACCATTTTCCCAAACACATCGAATTAAAAATTTTGAGATATCCATTTTGTTCAACGTAGTTGAAAGTTCTGGAAATTAGGTCTTTTATGATGATAACCCCCTCAGAACCCTCAGTGCAAGGTTTGTAAATTGATTCCTGGGGCATACAAAGTTTTTACTGAAAGCGCTGTCGTAGAAACTTCAAAAAAGCTCATTCAATTGGAAATTGAAAGGGCTAGTGCCTTTTTTAATAGTTGAAAGTGATTGGATAGCAACTAACGCTCCTCTCACGCCCACCATTTTCCAAAACACATCCAATCAAAATTTTGAGATATCCATTTTGTTCAACGTAGTTGAACGTTCTACAAATTAGGTCTTTTAGGATGATAACCCCCTCAGAGCCCTCAGTGCCAAGAGTTGTAAGTTATGCCCAGGGGGCATATAAGGTTTATATAGAAAGTTGCTGCATAAATCATAGGCAGCGCGATCGCGCTGCTTAACCAAAGAACGGGGACACTCGAGAACAAGACAAGAAACGGGGACTCAGTAAAGTGAAAGACACGCCCCAGCAGTCCTCTGGGCAAGGGTTTTAAGTTATAGCCTGAGGTTACATAAAAACGTTGTTGGCAAAACGTATTATTTATTAATTTTTTTCTTTAGAGCAGGGCACTTCGTATCGAAGAGGTTGTCGTAAAAAATTCGAAAAGCGCTCATTCAATTAGAAATTGGAATGGCTTGTGCCCTTTTTAATAGTCAAAAGTGATTGGAAGTTGAGTATCACCCCTTCCACGCCCATCGTTTTCCAAAACACATCCAATCAAAATTTTGAGATAGCCGTTTTGTTCAGCGTAGTTGACTTCCATATAGGAAATATGTTTTTGAGGACGGTCTCCCTTAAGGCAAGGGTCGTAAGTTATGCCCTAGGGAAATATAAGGTTTTGCATAGAAGGCGTTGTCGTAGAAACTTTAAAAAAGGCTCATTCGATTGGAAATTCAAACGGCTAGTGCCCTTTTAAATAGTCGAAAGTAATTAAAGGGCAACTAACCCGCCTCTCACTCCCACCTTTTCCCCAAACACATCTAATCAAAACTTTGAGATAGCCATTTTATTCAACGCAGTTTTAAGTTCTGGAAATTAGGCCTTTGAGGATGACAACCCCCCCCCACAGCCCTCCGGGCCCGGGTTGTAAATTATGCCCCTGGGGGCATATAAGGTTTTTATGAAACGCGTTGTCGTAGAAACTTCAAAAAGGGCTCATTCAATTGGAAATTGAAATGGCTAATGCCCTTTTTAATAGTCGAAAATAATCGAAAAATAGCTAAGACCCTTTCTTTTCTCACTGTTTTTCCACACACGTCCAATAAAGCATTTTGCGAAAACCATTTTGTTTCACGTAGTTCAAAGTTCATGAAATTATACCTCTGACCAGGTCACTCCCCCCACAGTCTTCAGGGTAAGGGTTATAAGTTATGCCCTGGGGTTATATAAGGTTTTTATTGAAATCTTTGTCGTAAAAACTTGAAAAAGGGCTCATTCGATTGGAAATTCAAAGGGCTAATGCCCTTTTTAATAGTCGAAAGTGAGTTGAAGGCAAATAGCCCCCCTCTCATGCCCATCTTTTCTCCAAACACATCCAATCAATATTTTAGATACCCATTTTATTCAACGCATTTGAAATTTTTGGAAATTAGGTCTTTAAGGATGACCCCCCCCCACAGCCCTCAGGGCAAGGGTTGTAAGTTATGCCCTGGGGGCGTATAAGGTTTTTATTGGAAACGTAGAAACTTCAAAAGGGCTTATTCAATTGGAAATTGAAAGGGCTAGTGCCTTTTTTATTAATAGTTGAAAGTGATTGGAGAGCGACTAACGCCCCTTTCACGCCCACCATTTTCCCAAACACATCCAATCAAAATTTTGAGATATCCATAAATACAAATGAATGTGCATTGTCAGTTTAATATACATATACTGATATTTAGTAATCAAAAGTTTAATATTATTTGATTTATTAGAGTTATAAAAGTAAAAATATTTATAGTTTTTTCAGTAAAGTGCAAATTTTGTTCTTGCCTTGGGAAGGCATAGGGGTTTTGCGCTCAACTTATGTTAATTTCTCCTCGTTTTGAGTTTGACTCGGTTAATTATTGTCATTTCTGTTCGTTTTGGGTTTCATTTATTTATCGATGCTGATTTGCGGTAGTTTCACACTTGGTAGATTATTTGATTTCATTTTTGCTCATTTTTTGTTTAATGGAGTTCTTTACTTTTCTTTGAAAAACTTATTTTGTGTAAAAGTTTTTTTAATTAATTCTTCTAAGCATCAATATGTCTTTTGTCTCATATGCCAATGATATCCTCAACCAAAATTTGACTGCCGAGCGAATTAAAAAACAAAGAAAAGATATCCTTCCATCTGATAAGACACTGTCTCAACCACGAATTCGACTTACTACTACTACTACTAACAACTCACCGTAGCATCAAGCCGCCTGAACCCAACACAGTTACCCACCCTCCTCCTCGATCCCAATCTATTCAAAGCCTCCCTCTTTACACCCTCCTAAGAAGTTCCCATTTCCTTTAAATGTTTCTTTATAACCTCCCCCACCCCGAACGCGGGCGACCTGCTTTCCGTTTAGCCCTAGACGGTTGGCCGAAAAGGATAATCTGTGGCAATCTGTCATCGTTCATCTGTAGAATGTGTCCTAGCCATCTCAACCTTTCTCTCATTATAGCCCTAGAAAGCAGATTTATCCGCACTTTTCGTACAGCCAACTGTTTGAAATATTGTTAGTCAGCCGGGTACCCAGAACATTCCGTAGGCAATTTCTCTGGAAAACATCTTGCAAATCTTCATCCGCTTTTCGGATCGCCCATGCTTCAGAACCATATTTGAACACCCTCATCACTGAAGCTTCCAATATTTTAATCTTGGTTTGCAGACTTGGTTGCAGACTATTTTTCCAAACTTTGTTTAACTGTCAAAAACATCCTGAGCCTTGGCTATTCTACTTTTAACGTCTTCACTGCTTCCACCATCATTACTAATAATACTACCAAGGTAAGTGAAACTGTCCACCTGATCAATCTTTTCGTTACCCAACGTCAAAATTACATCTTCACTTATTCCTAGCCTTAGTGACTTAGTCTTCTTAACATTAATTTTTAAACCTATTCTAGTACCCTGAACTCACAAAACCTCTATAAGTTCATTCATTCTGCTCACACTTTCATCCAGGATGCTCAAATATCAGCATAATCCTAGTCGAGGACAGTTTTTCCTCCCCATTTGATTTCGTGGTCTCCCATTGCCTTTCCAGTATTCCTTACGACGAAGTCAATCAAAATGATCCATGCAAAGGGGGATAGAAGACAGTCCTGTGTTCTATCCCCCTGAGAACACAGGGCTGTTAAGGTTCCCTTAAGTTAGGTTAAGGTTCCTACCTTAACCGCAGCAGTGTTATTCTCGTAAATAACACTAATCACTTTAATCTATTTGTCTGGTATACTATGCAAGGATAAGACCTTCGCTACAGCTCTTCTATCAACAGAATCGAACACTTGCTCATAATCTATAAAACTGAAGACCAAATGATTTGACCACTCAGGCACTTCTCAATTATTAACCTAAGACTAAACATTTGGTCGACACATCCTCTACCTTTGCTAAAACCGCATTGTTCTGCTCTTATTACATTGTCTACAGCATCTCTCAGCCTAAAACGTATCATATAACTAAGCAATTTCCTACCTAACGAGACCGGACTAATGCATCGATAATTACCACACTCAATCTCGTCACCTTTCTTATACAATGGTTAAATTACGGTTTTTCTAAAATCCCTACGTACTTCCCCCTTTTCAAAAATTATATTCATAATCTTCAATAGCTTACATCTAACACCAGAGCCACTATATTGAAGAAACTCAATTACCATACAATCAGTACCTGGAGCCCTCTTATTTATTAATCCTGTAAGTTCTGTCACTAATGCTTCGTCACAAGACAAATCTTCCTTCACGCGCAAAGTATCACAAACTTTTTCATTTTCCTCTATATCATTTCCCACAACTCTATCTTGGTTTAGCGCATTCTCAAAATGATCTGCCCATCTCTCTTTAACTTTTGACTTACCACTAACTGTGGCCCCGTTCCTATGCTAAACTGGGACGAGTTCGGATCGACTATTCCCACTCAATTTATTAACATACCAGTACAATATTTTATTTTTATGCTGTCTAGCTGCATCTTCCAGATACTCAGCAATTTTATCGATGGTTTCCACTTCACACCTCCTTAGTTCATATTTTAATGCTTTCTCCACTTTATTTAAACTCTTTTTGTTTTCATATGATCTATCACTCAGATAATTCTTGTACAAGCTTCTTCTTCTGTCTATTAAGCATAAAGCTTTTTCACTAATATTCTTAGCTGCGCTCCTAACTTTCTTACCTAAGACACCATCAGCAATTTCACAAATTTTTTTTCTAAAATTATTCCATCCATCTTCCCCATAGTCAAATTTTAAACTCAGATAGTATTGGTTATAACTAGATTGTTACACCTACAAAATTCCAGCAGTCTGTAGCCATTACTATTTTCTTTTCCTACACCAAAATTACCCAGACTAGGATACCATCTATCCCTATTTCTACTAGCCTGGGTGTTAAACTCTCCTAATGAAAACACCATATTTCTACCTGGACCCTGTCTATTTGCTCCTGTAATTGTAAGTAAAATTTATATGAGTCATTAGTATCTCCGTCAGTCGGTTCTACGGGGGCATATGCTACTATAACTTATAGCCTGAGGTTCCGAGTCATAAAGTGAGCGATTAGTAATCTATTAGTAATACCTTCTCAGCAAAAACAAGACATAGCAGCTTCCTTATTCATCATGAGCCCTACTCCCTGTCTTTGTACACCAGTCATCCTGCCTGAGTCTGTAAATTCTATATTACCTAGCTTCATGCTTCCTACCCCCTGGGATATGAGCTTCTGGAACTCCTGATAAGTTCAATTCAAATCGTCTGAAATAGTCAGTCAAAATGTCAATACAATATTTATTTTTTAAAGTCGTAACATTCCAAGTTCCAATCTTCATATTCTTTAAATCATTGAAATTATTTTTGCCTCAGGAAAAGCAATGGTGCCGGATACCAGTGCAGAACGGGAACCAGCACATCTTCTCAAGTCTACACCGAAGCCCTTAAGCCGGCTTAGAACCGGACAGCAAGAAGTCCCTGGGACATCCAGTTGACTTGACAAATCAGAATTTCAGAGTAAATTTTAAGCTTAAAAAACAAATGTCAATAGAAAATCATAAAACGCGAGAAAAAAGTCAGAAAAAGAATGGCGACACAAAATCACGATTACTAAGTGGTACTTCTGATTCTGTTTAGAAACAAAAATGTGGACCAATGAAGTTGCTAGTTAACAATGACGAATAAAATACCCTACAAAGGAATTGCGGCATCTTTCCGTCGTTAATGTGGATTTTTTAGTAAGAACCCTTAAGTCAAATAATTGCCTTTTTAAGGACTTGTTGTTAGTTAATATTAGTACTTACTAAGTAAAATATTTATCATTAAACGAAACATCCTGTTTTTAACGTAGAAACGTACGATTAATCTGAAAGGTACCTAGTTCTTATAATTGTAGCGACAATCTTGAATCATTTGTGAATAATTACTGATTAGAAAATATAGTCAAGCAAAGTATAAAAAGGAAAACAACCTGAAATGCAATCTTTCCATTTGACAAGTCTTGGATATGTTGAGTATTAACTTTGGGTTTTCCATTTTCTACAATTATATAAGGACGACAAAGACGACCACCATCAGTTGCAATATAAACACATCGATGTCTGTTCTCCAAATAAACGGACACAAACGGCGAACCATGGCCTTTTCGTCGAAGATGTCGAATAGCTCTCACCAAAGCCGCAGGTTTATCTGTAGCTGCTACTAACGAACCTAAAAAGATATGAATTTTGAGGAACCAAATATACATAAATTTGAACCCCGTGATTGCTCAAATATAGTACGGGATCGCACATACCTTTCCAGACAGCAGCTGTCAGTTCTATGCCAGCAATCCAAAGATTCTTCAGTTATTACTTGTGAAACCACAAATAGTTCTTAAGTTCAAGTTAAATATTAATCGACATATATAGAAATCGGACGATAGCAAACAAAAAAGTTTAAAATCTTTCTCAATAGGCGAAACTTAAGAAAACTTCGTAATAAAGTTTATCCATATGCTTCACAGTAAATCTAATTTAATCAAATAATTACTCACAAAGAACACAAAACATCAAACTGTTCCTGATGATAAACGGTAAGTCTAGAGTGACTCTTTTCTATAGTAAGATAAACTATATAGACTTTGAAAATACAAAAATAATAAGCACATTAATAGAATTAAATTTCATTCTAATTCGAAACGCGCAAAACCCATTATTTCTGGAGTTACGCCACAGAAATTATTAAAACACAAATGTCTGCTCAAATTCAGAAAAAAAGGAGAATACCCGCACGGAAGCAATATTCATTGAAATTAAACCACAAAATTCAGCACGTTTGAGAACACTAGAGTGGAGCTTTCAAGCCCCTATCAACAAAAAAAAGAAAAGAAAAAAAGCCTTATATTTGAACGAGACGCTACGGATGTATGTTTGTTTATGTTTCTTTTGTTTTCTCAAGCGATGGTAGAATCGAAAGTTATTTTAGAATATTTGGAGAAAGGCTCACTCGAGTGATAATGTAGTTCCAGGGTCATTTTTGAAGCAACAAAAATATCACGCCCCAATATGATGCCGTTTCAACAATTCTGTGCTGCAAAATAACAAATTTTTGGTAGAACAGCAGCATATTACTACCAAACAAAATTCTTAAGCAGTTAATCGGATTATAATTATTGAGAAAACGTCTTGAGAAGACCAGTTTCAGTACATAACAGATATTGTCTTATACATACAAAGCACTGCTGTTAACCTTTTTCTCTACTCCTTTTGCTGTAGTTTTTATATCAGCACCAAAAGAATGAATGCTCTAATAAAAAGTTTCTATCAGAAGGCTTTGAAACTTAATTTGTTCTACACCTTAACGTCACCACCCATGTCTTTTCAACATTAATCAAGATTTTTAATCTAAAACTATGTTTACCTAGATTTTTTTTTAATTACTTTTTAGAAACTTAAAACTAAGTTTTTTTATTTACAGTTCGTCCTGGCAATCGAATTAAAAGTTAAAATTAAATAGAGAAAATTAATCGGTCAGTTCAGTCAAGGCCGTATCCGGGGGGGGGGGGGGGAGTTACCCGGTGCAAGGAGCCCACGGAAACACATACTGTCGGTAGTCTGTAATAAATTAGCAAGTTTGTGCAAATAATTACCTAGACCACCTTGCCTTTCCATTTAAAACTGAAAAAAAAAATTGAAACAAGTAAAAATTCTAATAAAACAAAAAAAAGCTTTTAAAAACAAAAATAATAACAAAATCTGAATATTTCGGCTTCACATCTGGAAACCTTTATAAAAAAAAGAGCAAAAACAACCCATATAAGGAAAAAAAGAAAAAAAAACTACAATTCAACGATACATAAGAAATGAACACAGCAGTAGTAAATATATTGTTCAAGCCACCTTGTTCATAAGGAGCATTAGTTGGCACCTCATTACTCAGCTTTACTTCTTAACTCATAGTCGAGCAACTTCTCTTAAATACGTTTAAAATATCCTCCTCATTTTTGCGCCTCCGTACTTCTGCACGGAGGCGCTGTCACTATGGTCTCGAGCTCCTTAGGAACAGCCAGCACATACAATGGAAAAGAAATGGTTCAAAAAGTGGGCGCAAACCTTTTTCTAGACACAGGTGACACATAGATCTAAACACAGGTGCAAAGCCCTATTCAGGGAAGGGGTTTGAGCCCCTCCCCTCCCCCACCCTGAAATGTTTTTCCGACTGATAAAAATGCATACAAACAGATGATTGATGGGTTTTAAGGGCTTTTTATATACCCCTCCCCAAACAAAATCCTGGATACATAAATTACGAATTAAAAAGAGGAAAAATAGGAAATAAAATAATATAGTTGATGAAAGATATACCATTCACTAGGACCATATAAGTTTTGCCAAGTTTGCTCAAGTCGATACACTGAATGTCTTCGGCTCCAAGACTCTTAACCAAGGTCCTATGCTCCTTATCGTCAGATGGGGTTGTAATATGAGCTAAAAGAGCAAGGTTTTTCACCAAGCCACATCCCTAAAATAGAAAAAAAAACAATGCTTTTAATAGTAATCCTCATCACCTTAACAGCATAGAGCTCAATTTTTTTAATTATTTACAATAACATTACAATGACCAACAAAAGAGCCATAAAAAGAATTTTAATGCTTTAGATGAAGTTAAAAACATTAAACGATTGGAGTAGACATAATTTAAATTTACCATACCAGTAAGGGTTTTGAAGGTTTTACTCAGATACCATACCTCTTTCATTAAGCTTTATAAATGGCAAAAAAATCAAATCTATGAAAAATGAAAAATAAACAAAAAAAAAAAAACGTATAGACAATATACGTTGTAAAGTATCACAGGGCAATATGCCATGCAATGGACCGAAATAAACATTCGGTATTAGTGTACAGTTAGGGTTGTTGAAAAGAAAACACTGTAGAGTTCTGAAAACATGTTCGAATAATCCAATAATACTTACTTAGATCATTCCTATAAGCCAATTTAGCTTAATTTACCCCCCCCCCCCTCCTATAATGTCTAAAAAACACAACCTAAATTACATATTTCCATGTATGCTTTGATCCATGATTTCGTCAGCGTTGATTCAACTTACGGCTATTAATTTGAAAAGAGTGATATATGGCAAAATGTATGGAAAATATCCAATTTGGGCTATATATTTGCACATTAGGAATGATATAACTATATATTTTAAGATTTTTAAAGTGTTTTCAGGATTTTATAGCGTTTCCTTCTCAGTAGCCCCAACTGCACACTAATACCGAATATTCTTTTTAATTTGATTGATCTAAGCGGCAAAGATGATATGACTTTTCAGCAGTGCACATGCCTCGTTAATGGGGCACTAAGGAAAACCACAAAATTTCAAATAGCAACCTCTTCAAAAGGTTAAGTTCTTGGGATTCACAGGGAATAAGTAACAAGTTTTGAATGAAAATGTTATTCGGGGAACCGTCCATAAGAATAAATCTAAACAATCAGATCATAAGAGTAAAGTAGCATGAAAATTGACCAAAGTAACTTTACAAGCCTCGTAAAGTTAGGTTATGCCCTCAAATGTACTCGGTATACAATCAAAACTATGTCCATTACCAAGCAGGGCAAGTCAAAACCCCGTCTAACTCTAGAACAGACAGGCACATGTCCCTTATTTAGGGGGAGAGGTCATGGGAGGAACCTAGGAATATCCAGTAGTAACCCCTGCTACAAGAGGTACTGTTGAAAACACCCAGAGCCTATATTTGATGTTACATACTTGAATCCTAAAAGTTGCATATTTGAAGCCTCAGCATTATGAATCTGAATCCTCATCGTTACATGTTTGTAATGGAAAACAAAAATGCCTATAATTTTAAATATATGCACAGAAAACGACGAGGCAAGGTTTTTTTTAACAAAAATTCTTCAAAAAGAGTTTATAAGCATCTAATGATCAAGTAGAAATAATTACCGCCTTAAGACAAATCCAGTAGGTTCCCTAAGTTAATACCACTTACAACTTTGTGAGGAGCGGTTATCTTATTTAATGAATGCTTAGCTCACTTTCTAGCTTATATGTCTAGCTCTTATTGAAACTCGGCGACAGTTTACTCCATGGTTTGATTGCTCAAAATTTCTAACAGGAATATTTCACAAAAAACACATTTTCACGCAAATTGCTCCAGACATGTTAAATGTGCAATATTTTAGAAGGCTTACAATCTGAAAATTCTGAGTTGTCTTTCAGTACCCCCCTCTCCCCCCCCTCAGTGACAGAAACACTCACCTAGAACCAAAATTACATTTTCAATATTACTTCATTTTATTTATATTATTTTATTATTCCCCCTCCCCATTGCCCAGTCAGCATAAATAGAATTGGCTAACTCATGGTTACTGGATTATTGACTTCTCATCTTCTTCAGTGGACATCCTGAATAAATGAAAATAGGGTACACAGATAATAAGAATAAAAAAGAAATAAAGTAAAAACAAGTATATGTCTCTGAAAATCCAAACATATAATTAATCTCTAGCAGATTATAATTATGAAGTAGATAATTTCGGAGACCACACTGCCTTTCCATGACAATAAATAAAAGTTCGAATAGGGATAAAATCCTTTAAACAGACAGTGTTTCACACAGTGACAGAAATTCACAAAAAAACACCAGATATTTCGGTCACATATGCAGTGACCGTCGTCAGTAGTAAAACTAAACTAAAACCATTTAAAACAATAGTTTATATACGAAATCAAATAAAACTACATATTGTTTAATTCTCTAATTCTTTTCAAGGCAAAGGCGGAAGCTAGCCTCTTTGACCTTCATGGATTCGGTTAATTAGTGTTCAATGATATACACTTGGACAGAGGTCAACTACATTGGGTGAATTGAACTTTACTCTGTGAGATTTTAATAAATTATCGCACATAGAGTTCAGCCCAGTTTCACCTGTGTCCCGATTCAAAGCTATATTCTTGAAAAAGATTTTCTTTATTTCAGGAGTTTCACGAAAATTTTGCTTTAAACCCCGGTCCCTAGAAATCAAAGAAACATTATTGAACAAAGTAAAATGGTCTGGAAAATTGAAAATATGTTCTGAAAGGGCCGAAGTAAAATCTTCAGACTTAGAATCTTGCTTTAAAGCCGAAAAAATATAATCTTTATGCTGTAATAATCTCATTTCCAAATTCTGGTTAGTACGTCCCACATATGAGCTTCCACAAGTACATGAGATCTGATAGACCCCACTTTGTTGCCCCAATTAGGTTAGATCCTTCCCAGAATTTACAAAACTACCCAAAGTATTATTACTCTTTAAAGCTACTTTTAGACCAATACTCTGTAATGTTCTTTTAAGTTTTTTACTTAGTCCAGGTACAAATTTTTGGAGAGCAAATACTAAAGATTCGGTCATTCTTCACCAGCAGGATTTTCTTCTACAATGTAAGAAGATGGGAATTGTGCCACCTTCGCTAAAATTCAATTTACATTTGGGCACTTTCAAGGAAGAAAAGTTTGAACGAAGCTTACATTTCAAGACTTTAAATCACATTATTAAGAATAGAAGTAAAAAAAGAGCTTTAATAGTGAGTTTCCCTGGAAAATCTTATATAAAAAAAGGTTAGTGTAAGTGACTTTTGTTTTATTCAACAAACAGGAAAAAATCACTTCAATCATGACTTCTGCCCTTCCAGAGAAAGATTGCTAAAAAAGTTTTCGAAATTACCAACAAATAATGCGGTAATACCTTCGTCAATTCTTGAACGAGGTGTGGTTAATTTTTCATCAAGAACTTTAGCGATACAAGAACAATCAGTGCTTGAAAAGGGTCCGAAATTTTGTTTTAAACCAGATAAAGTGTCCATGGAAGATATTATCTCTTCAATAGAAACATCTTTGCATAAAAATGTAAACCTAATAAAAGATTTTAGCTTAGTAAGAGCTTCTACCGTGAAAACCCTTTCTAATTTTGTATTGAAACCGGAGTTTCCTAGGACGACCATCAAAGACATAAGAATTCTAAAAAACTTGAAAAAGGATTGTTCAATTACCATTATAAAAGCAGATAAGAGTAACACTTTAGTTGTCATGAATACTGAGGATTACAAATCAAAATCAAGAAGTTTACTACATGATGAAAAAACATACAAGAAGCTATCCAAGTATAATCCAATCCAGACTCTTTTAGTAAATAAGTTTAAGAAGAAATTAAAGTGTTAAAGGATGAAGGAAAAATTACACGTCAACTTTATCACAAACACCTGCCACGCAGTTCCTTGTGCCCTAAATTATATGGACTTCCCAAAATTCATAAGCCTAACCTACCATTACGACCAATTGTGTCAAGTACAAGGTCACCAACAAGTGTTTTGAGCAAGTGGTTAGTGTCAATCTGTAAACCACTTTTGTCTACACAAATTTCGTATATTAAGAATTCCTTTAATTTGGTTGAAAAACTGAAAAAAGTAGAAATTTTTACAAGTTCTTTGCTTTCAAGCTTCGACATTGTATCAATGTATATAAATATTGATGTAGAAGCAGCCGAAAGTCTTCTAGAAAGAAAGTTACTAAGAAATTTGGACTTGATTAGTGGCAAAACAGATTTGGAAGTTTCTGTAATTATGTATTTAGTAAGGTTGTGCAATATTTTTTTTTCAATTCAGAGGAGAGGTTTTCAAACAAGTAAATGGTTTACCTAAGAGGGCCCCTTTATATCCATTATTAGCTAATATTTTTGTCGAGAATATTGAAACAATTGCGTTAGATTAATATTTTTTTAAACATATTTTTGGGGGCCGGTAGATGGATGACATAATTTCAGTATGGGATTATGGGGAGGAGGAATTAAAAGGATTTTTGGAACATTTTAATTGTTTGGGGAGGGATTTAAAGTTTACTGTTGAATTAGAAGAGAATGGGAAACTTCCTTTTTTTGATGTTCTTCTTTTAAAAAATGAAAATAGTCTGGATTTTAAAATCTTTTGAAAACTGACAAATAACAATAAATTTCTGTCATACAGCTCCAGTCACGCTCGCCAAGTAAAAATTGGTTTTATAATTTCTTAAACTGACCAGATCTTTAGTATTTACTCTCCAAAATGTTTGAGGAGAAGTTGTCTTTTCTAAGAAAAATACTAATAAGTAATATGTATCCAAAGTGGTTAATTAACCACACTTATTTCAAAAAGAAGGAAAAAGTTTCTAGAGATTTCTAAGGAAGCCTTGGAAACAACTCGAAAGAAAGTTGTTGT
This sequence comes from Artemia sp. Qi Xiang Cuo, assembly GCF_049724085.1. NCBI lineage: Eukaryota > Metazoa > Arthropoda > Branchiopoda > Anostraca > Artemiidae > Artemia > Artemia sp. Qi Xiang Cuo. The sequence continues at coordinate 4,613,328 of NC_142803.1, forward strand.
TTGTTCCTTACCTTATGTACCCGGGTTAAGTGAAAAACTTAAAAGAATTTCACAGAGCAATGGTCTAAATGTAGCTTTAAAGAGTAATAATACTTTGGGTAGTTTTCTAAATTCTGTGAAGGATCTAACCTCATTGGGGCAACAAAGTGGGGTCTATCAGATTCCATGTACTTGCGGAAGCTCATATGTGGGACGTACTAACCAGAATTTGGAAATGAGATTATTACAGCATAAAGATTATATTTCTTGGGCTTAAAAGCAAGATTCTAAGTCTGAAGACTTTGCTTCAACCCTTTCGAAACATATTTTCAATTTTCCAGACCATTTTATTTTGTTCTATAATGTCTCTTTCATTTCAAGGGACTGGGGTTTAAAGCAAAATTTTCGTGAAACACTTGAAATAAAGAAAATCTGATTCAAGAATATAGCTTTGAATCGGGACACAGGTGAATTTGGGTTGAACTCTATCTACGATAATTTATTAAAATCTGACAGAGTAAAGTTCAATTCACCCAATGTAGTTGACCTCTGTCCAAGTGTATATCATTGAACACTAATTAACCGAATCCAAGAAGGTCAAAGAGGCTAGCTTCCGCCTTTGCTTTGAAAAGAATTAGAGAATTAAACAATATCTAGTTTTATTTGATTCCGTATATAAACTATTGTTTTAGTTTGGTTTTACTATGATGACGGTCACTGCAAATGTGACCGAAATATCTGGTATTTTTTTTGAATTTCTATCACTGTTTGTGAAACACAGTCTATAAAAAGGATTTTATCCCTATTCGAATTTTTATTTAAATTATAATTAATACAAAGGTCAATTCTATAGTGGACACAATACGGCCTGACAGCACAACTAAGGGCAAAAAAAGACAATGAAGCGTGCAGCTTTTAGGTACATGCAATAGGCCAGTTATGGAAAAATTAAATGGCAGTGGGCTCAGTGGTGCGGTGAGTTGCTAATAGTAGTAGCAGTAATGATAAATATATTCGCAAGGAGATCAACAAAATTATTCAGAATACAGGGCGGCAAAATAGACATTCGAAATCCAACATAGGATACTAATACGGAAGCAACTCACCAAGTCGGCGTCAAAGTAAGTTCTTAATATCCCACTATTGTCTTTAATACAAAGATTTATGATCCCATGAATTACTTAATAATTAAAAAACGTTTCCAGAGAGAGAATATTGCTCCAAAAAATAAGAAATGACCAATTATATTATATCAATCCCCATAAAAAGCAAATATATATATATATATATATATATATATATATATATATATATATATATATATATATATATATATATATATATAAATTAATACTTGGGACAGTCTTCTACCCTCTTGTCATTAAAATCAATAAGGCTGATGATGACGCGGCAAAGGATCTAGGGACGTCAATTCACGAGAATACAAGGGGCAGGATGTATTTTAAAAATATAGAAAAGCGGACAGCTTTGTTGTTTTATCTATTTTTCCGTTAAAATACAAAAAGCTGACCTTGAATGTAAATATAAAAGACTCCCAATTGACGTGCCTGAAAACCCATAGCTGCAGATAAGCTTAAACACCTTCCAATTATTCCTCCCAACACCTAAACACCTTCAATAATCAGACTAACCTCAGAAACTATCAGTATTTTGAGCATAGACTTACCTCTCCTTCTGGTGTATCTGAGGGACAGAGAACACCCCATTGTGACCCGACAAGGGATCTGACACCTCCAACTTTTCGGGTTTTCTCAAACTGTGAATTGACACGTGTCAACATTCCAAGCATAGATATGTACGAAAATCTTGACAATACTTGGCTTACACCTTTTCTGTGCATACCAAATCGCCCAATAATCCAATTACCCTATAAAAAGAAATAAAATAAATATTTGATAGAACAAACGCAACATAAAAATGATAAGTATAAGAGGAAGTATAATAATTTACCATTTCTGCATGATAATTTATTATTATAAGTATAATAATAATATTAATAATTTATCGGGTCGTTTTGAGACAAGTTTTTTATGAATTTTAAAAACCAAAGTTTTTGGAATGGACAGGGGGTTGGGGGGAATATCTAGCTATGGATCTCGTTAATAAAATTATAAATCGAAATAAAATTTTACAAAAATTGTCACAAACGAATTAGTTTCACGACGACCGGGCTACACAGATGTAAGAAACACAAAAGAAACTTTTTTGCTATTTCTAAATTACTCCATTATTATTATTTGAACTCAGTCTAAGTTATCTCCAAACGAGAGGGATTGTATACAAAAACCCCAGACGCCAAAGTTAGCAATCATTACACAAAGGCTAGACTCTTTTAACTGTTCATATTTTGAAGGTTTTGTGGTTTTTTTTTCCATTGTACTATCTCTCTTTGAAGTTAATAAGGAAAATCAGATGATTTTTTCCCAAATGACCAAGAACGGCTCTGATTCCTCATACAATCTAATAATCTAATTCCTTGTACAACCTGATTCATCGTATAATTTTATACGCTGGTTTATGAATGTTCTAGTTTTATATTTGCTCTTCACTTTTCATAGATATTCTGTTGTTTTTTTTTTAATTACTAAAATGATAGCAAAATGGGTAATTTTTGCTGGCCTATTATCAGACCAAATGATTTACCGCTAAAAGGAAATTCTTCATATAGCCTTGCTGGTAACTAAGTTTTTCATGGTAGGACAGCTGAGCTACGAGTAGGGATTGGAATTGTTTAGGGATTCTCCCTAAACCTGAAAACCCGTATAAAATTTAGCTCTCTATTATGCAATGGGCATGAAAATCCAAAATTAGTTCCCCCCCCCCCAACCCCCGTAAAAAAGAGCAATAACAGTTGAGTTTGTCCCAAAATGAGATCACAAGTATGCCACTTACACCAGTCTCAAGCAAATGTAGATCGTTAAAAAGAAGAAGATCAATGAAAAAAAAAAAAACAGAAAGTTGGATTATGATATAAACAATAAAACCAGAAGAAGTAGATAACTAACATAATGTTAAGTTCATAGTATAAAAAGGAAGTTTTCCTTCAACCCAATACCCTTGATTTAAGAACCAAAATCAAGCTCTCCAACTCCCACGACATCAGAGCCATAGCTCTTTACCGTACAAATTTAGTTAAAAAACACACACAATTACTGAAATCTGATCCATAGTATTTGGAGTATTTACACATATTTTCTTCGCTTCAACCTCTATTTACATTATGTGGTTCAATCATAACACAGTCAAAATTAAGCCTTGTTCCATAGCTCAGCCTGCCATGCAGGAATATTTATATCATCTACGAAATTGGAAGTTTTACATGCTTTTTTAGCAATTACAATAAAACCTATAAGTTGATTACTGAGCTGCATAATACGCCTAGTATATTCTAAGAAAAACGGCACTACCAAATAATAACAATAATAAAAAAAGCATTAACAACTTTTATAACCGTCTTATAACCATCTTATATCTGTCTCGTACAATAAAGTAGCACCCACTATAGTTAACCTTAATCAAAGAATTAAAAACAATTAAGATACCTTAGGTTTCATTAGTTCCCGTTGCATATATAAGGCCTTGAGATATTGTCTTACAGAAACTGTTTTTTTTCCATTAGAATAAATCTCGAAGTTAATTATAGAGCTTCATAATTAGAAATACAATTTATTCTTACAAAAGACATATATCAAATAATCAAAAAAAATTCGTAATGAATTTTTATTGAATTTTTATTAAAGGTATTGTTTTAAGGAAATTGACTAGTATTCCATGCTCGTTTTTGCAATTAAAATAAACCTGGAAGCTAATTACTGAGCTTCGTAATATAGCTTAACTTAATTCTTAAAAAGAAAAAAAAGTCAAATATCAAATCATGCAAAACAAATATATTAGCAACTTTTTATAACTATATTATAGCCATTTTATAACAGTCTCGGTCAACATAATAGCACCCACTTAGATTGCCCTAAATAAAAAGAAACAAAATCATTCGCATGAACTTAATTGTAACAGTTCTCGTCTCGAAACGGAGGGAGAATTAATAAAACATTTATGCTTGGTTGCCGTTCCCATAGGACATGAGGCCCTTAGATATTGTTTTGACCAAATTGGCTATTTTCCATGTTTAATTTTGCAATCAGAATAAAACTAAAAACCAATTACTGAGCTTCGTAATATAGCTGCACTTGATTTTACTAAAATTGGTTTGTTGTTGTTGTTTAACACCGCCTCCACTATTTCTCAGTGACGACAACTTTAACAAAATTTTACTTTTAACATTAGACGTCACCTATATTCTTTTTTAAAAAGATTTGATAGCAGCCGAACCCGACACACTTCAAACCACCAGATGCTACAAAAATAAAACAGTCCATAAAAATTGCCTTTCCCGTAATAAAGGGCGTCCTCCCTCCACAGGAAGCCTTTCTCACAGTGGCCTTTCTAAGTTTTTAAATATTTTCCAAATAGTGACCCATCATGTCTCCCACACTAGAAATAGAAAAATCCATTTATTATCAAAAAGGAGAATAATGAAAAGTAATAATCAATTAAGAGAAACAAATCATCACTGCAGTTCATTCTTTAAAAAAAGACAAATATCAAATATTGCAAAAAAAAAATCATTAGTAAGTTTTTATAACCATCTTACAACAATATTATAACAGTTTCGTTCAACACAACATTACCCATTGATACCACAGACAGTATCCCGTCTACTAAAAGAGAGAAAATGAAAGAAAAACACTCATGATCATTTAAGTTGATTACCGTTCCTATAGCAAATATAAGGCCTTGAGATATTGTCTGTTTGGTAATGTATTGATACACATCAAAAGAAGCTGCCATAGTTGCACCCGAAACCTTTTCCGCGTGTATTGCAATGTCCTGGCACAGTCGCTTGAACAAATCCTCAAAAACTAGTGCAATTAAAGAGCCAGCCAACTCTACTCTTTTGTTACCAATATAGTCCCGGTCATCAACAAAACTTGGATCCAGCTGTGCTTTAATGATTCGTCGCACCATCATACCTATAATTAAACTACTGTCATGAATTTAACTGTCGAAAAGTGAAAGTACAAATCATCAATATCTTAAAGATACTAGTTGCAAAGTACAGAAAGCCCGCTTATAGTGCTTGTTTATTATATGTACAGTAATATACTTAATATATGCTTACTTAATATACTACATACATGTATATTATACATAATATATAGTATATATACAATACATAGAGTAAACATAGCACATAGATATGTATTCGAAACATGTGCCTCAGTAGAATTTAAAATATAGACTGGCAACAGAAAGTCAGTAACTCTGGTATATACAGTAGAACGGGCCAGTCCCTCATTACTGCTCTTCTAAGGACGAAGAGGTGGACACATTTAGGACAAATACTCCGGATGAACGAAGGCCGCCTTCCTTAGTCATCCTACCATTGGGAACCAAGCGGCAGAAGAAGATGACGTCGTACAAAGAACACCTTGTGGCGAGCGCTTGACCGAGATTAGAGGACAGCTGTTACCTCGTTAGTACCTGAATAGAAGAAATTACCACTGCAGCACCGCTTAAGGAACTGTAAAATAATTTTAAATAATTATCTCTAACATCAGTCATATCAAAAGATCTTTTGTCATTAAACTACCATACAGGTTATCCAGAAAGAAACGTTTATTCTCATCAAGGCTTTTTGTTCTGATAGGCTTTTTTTTCCATCGAATCAATACTGAAATTATTTAGGCACGCACGCTGGAGAATAAGAACTTTGGGCTGTTTCCCCCACTCGACAAAATTTTCAGGATTATTCGCATAATTCGGTTGTTTTTCAACTATTAAGTTCCCATACCACATCCAAAATGTTTTGCCCCCCCCCCCCTTCCGAATAACACTACTTTCCTATGTAGGCCTATGTACTTGCTATAAGGTATGATGAATAGGAACTTGACTTAAGAACAGAGAAAGTCCCATTTATTTTAAAATATAAATGCAATAAAGGTATAAAAACCGAAAAAATCAGCCTGGATAGCACTGTTGATAGAGCATCAGACTTCTAATTTCAGAGTCGTAGATTCGAGCTCGAACGTTAGGCGATTTTTCTTCATCGGTACAAGTATACATATTGAAATATTTTCCATTTAGATGAAAATTACATTCGTGGAATAAAAATCATTATTAGACCAAAATGCACAGGAAGACTTGCATTGAATTCTATTGAGGGCGGAGGAGGTCTTTTCTCATCGCAAATGAGCATTTCAGAATTTAGTTAATTTTATGTATAACCAGCTACTATCTCTTAAATGGTCAGAGACAATTTAATCGTTAGATCTAACTTATTTTAAAATTCTTTTTTGACTAATTTTCAACTGGATGATTTTCTCTTCTTCTTTTTCTTTTCTCGTCTTCCAATACAGTTTTACAAAGTTTTCGTTACTGCTTTAAGTGTAATTACTCTATTTTCATTTGTATATGGATTTACAATTAAATTAGAGGTAAATAGAAAAAGACAAGTGATTGCGTCTTTACGTAGTTTAAAACAACGCAGTTTAAAATCAGTAATTTTTGGCCCATATTTTCTCGTGAAGAATCAGACACACAGTCTAAGGGAAATGATGGTCAACTGCGAGAGTCACAGGCAAAAACCCAGGATCCAAAAACGTGAGGGCCAAAGGCCCGAGCTATTCTAAGGAGGCTACAAAAGCCGGTAGAGACGACTTTTTTCTTGGCAAAAAGTAAGCAACCTCTTCGGTCAGCAAAGTAATTGGCTATGGGTGTAAGCCTAAAACTAATACACCGAGTACCCGGAGCTACTCTGCAAGCGAATCTTAGTTTGTCTCGTTAAACATTTAGGCAACATTAGGCATTTGTATTTAGTTATAGCAAGAGAAATTAAGGTGTGTTTGTTTTAAGGACTTGAATAATTTATACAAAAGAGAGAAAAGAAATTCTCTCTTAAATGATCCAAAGCATCGAGTGAAGGGTATTTAAACGTCACAATAACAAATGTGCTAGGATCGAAGGCCCAAACAAGCGGAGTGAGGCGAAAAAGAAAGCCATTATTACTAGCCTTTTTTGGCTAGTAATAATAATTAAACAAAAAGAAAAAAGAGGACGAAAAATTTATAAAAGTGAACAGGAGTATAAAAAAAAAAAAAAAAAAAAAAAAAAAAAAAAAAATGTAACTTTCAACAATTTTTGATAAAATTGAGACAATTGATAACTTTGAACTTCTTCTTTTTGAAACTTTTGCTCAGCTCCTACAAAAATGTCAAGGAATAAGGTTAAAAACCGAAAAGATCTAGGAAAGTCATAAAGGCATTACCTAGGTAGATCGCTCTTGCATGAAAATTATCATTTTCTGCAGGAATGTGGGACAGGATCATCCTACAAGCCTCCAAACCTCTTTCTTCATCGCTCTTCCCTTGAATGCCAGACGTTTTAATTTTGCTGCCTAAAAATCTAATATAATAGCATTTTAATTTAAGAGTTAAAGATAGTGAAAATAAAATAAAAAATAACATTAAGATAAAAACGAACAAAAAATAATTACAAATGTAAAAGAGAAAGAAGAGAGAGAGAAAGATGGAAAAACAGAGAAAAAGATAAAACAGGGAGTAAGAGGGGGAGAGGGAGAGGGAGAGAGAGAGAGAGAGAGAGAGAGAGAGAGAGAGAGAGAGAGAGAGAGAGAGAGAGAGAGAGAGAGAGAGAGAGAGAGAGAGAGAGAGAGAGAGAGAGAGAGAGAGAGAGAGAGAGAGAGAGAGAGAGAGAGAGAGAGAGAGAGAGAGAGAGAGAGAGAGAGAGAGAGAGGGAAAAAGAGAGAGAGAAAGAAAGAGAGAGAGAGAGAGAGAGAGAGAGAGATGGGGGAGGGAAAAAGAGAGAGAGAGAGATAGAGAGAGAAGGAGAGAGAGAGAGAGAGAGAAAGAGAGCAAAAAATAACAAAACGTAAACTGCAAATATTGAAAGTTTTAGAGCCCAAGGAGTACTAAGTTAGACCGTCTACAAGTGTCTTCGAACAAATCTATCCATCGGGTCGACTTTGAACGGGACTAATTCAGATCGACGCTACAAACAGGAGTTTAAGTAATTTGATTTAATTTTTTTTTTTTTTTTTTACTTACTGAAGCGCCTCCTTTTGAGATCTGATGTCAGTGTTTCCCTTGGCAGTTGTATAACAGTCATCAAGAGCTTCAGAAAACATCCTTAAACAATCCTCGTCGGTTCCAACAGCAAATTGAATTTTTTGTTCTTCTTCAAAGCCATACGCTTTAAATAATATGGCCTAAAACGTATATTATAGCTTAATATAGAGATGTGATACTGTAGAAAAACTAGGCACAATTTTTCTTTAAAGGAAATCAGAGCAGAGGCCTCGTAAAAGAAAAAAAAAAACATATACAAAAGGTTCAGGACAATGCGACTACGCCGGCGGGGAGCCTCCGGATTACCACACAACCCCTCATGAAATCTCAATGTTTTTTTCGTATTTTCCTGTAATTTCAAGCTGGTCCTGAAGGAAATTACTGGATAATTACTGGAATCCTAACTAGAATCCTATCTTTCAACTTATAAATGTTTTAAATTAACAAATTTGTTCAATCATTTGTGTTTTTTTCTTATGTAATCAAAGTGCGTGTACCTTTTCATTGTATTTCTCATTTTAATTTCTACTAAAAATGTTTTTAGTTTGATCAGGAAAACAATTTTCTCATGGTGTCTTTATTCTAAATTTAAAATAAAAATCTAAATCATAATAATCGAAATAAATAAAAAACTATAAAAAAATGCAATACTTAATAACACAATAATAAGATAAAATCTAAGTTTTTGCCAACAACAAAAAAATAAAAATAAATAGATATCCAATTGATAAACAGAATCCAACCTTGGATGAAAAGAATCAACCTTGGATGAACTGGATGATTAATATTGATATCCAAAATGAAGGTACACCTGAGATAAAAAAAGATGTACAAAAAAGAAATTAAGGAGAAGTAGGAGAAGAGCCAAAACAAAAGTACAGAAGAAAGTCGTTTAGAGGCCAGTCTGATCAAATCCATACAGCAAAGAGCGCAGAAAATTCAAAGAGCCAGCTCATTGTTGGCTTTTATTTGAATGTCCCGATCATTTGAATATTCTAATCCTTCATTCGATTATACTAATGCACCGATCATCCGTTTGAATGCATCAATTTTCCTTAGTGTAACGCATCAACTTCCCTTAAAGTAATATGGAATTGGATGATCTTAATCCACGAATTAGAGCTTTAAATACACCAATCTGAATTAGTGCATGTAAATACACTAATTTTAATCGATGCATGCGAAAGCACCAATCTGAATACACTGATCATTCATTACTAGCTAGTGCACCTGAATACACCAAGTTTAAGCAATGCATGCGAAAGCACCAATTCGAATGTGCCCATCATTACTAATTACTGCACCTGAATACACCAATTTTAATCAATGCATGCGAAAGCACCAACTTGAATGCACCCACCATTCATGACTGATTAGTGACCCTGAATAAACCAATTTTAATCAATTCATTCGAAAGCACCAATCTGAATACACTGATCATTCATTACTACCTAGTGCACCTGAATACACCAAGTTTAAGCACTGCATGCGAAAGCACCAATTCGAATGTGCCCATCATTACTAATTACTGCACCTGAATACACCAATTTTAATCAATGCATGCGAAAGCACCAACTTGAATGCACCCACCATTCATGACTGATTAGTGACCCTGAATAAACCAATTTTAATCAATACATTCGAAAGCACCAATCTGAATACACTGATCATTCATTACTACCTAGTGCACCTGAATACACCAAGTTTAAGCAATGCATGCGAAAGCACCAATTCGAATGTGCCCATCATTACTAATTACTGCACCTGAATACACCAATTTTAATCAATGCATGCGAAAGCACCAACTTGAATGCACCCACCATTCATGACTGATTAGTGACCCTGAATAAACCAATTTTAATCAATACATGCGAAAGCACCAATCTGAATACACTGATCATTCATTACTAGCTAGTGCACCTGAATACACCAAGTTTAAGCAATGCATGCGAAAGCACCAATTCGAATGTGCCCATCATTACTAATTACTGCACCTGAATACACCAATTTTAATCAATGCATGCGAAAGCACCAACTTGAATGCACCGACCATTCATGACTGATTAGTGACCCTGAATAAACCAATTTTAATCAATACATGCGAAAGCACCAATTTAAATGCACCAATCATTCGTTACTAACTAAGCACCTAAATACACCAATTTTAATCAATGCATGTAAAAGCGTCAATTTGAATGCACCGATCACTCATTAATAATTAGTGACTGAATACACCAATCTTTAAATAATAATTTGGATTGGAATGGGCTCATGAATCAATTCATTATTTATTATTCTGAATACATCAGGTAAAAATGCACACCAATTTGAATTACATGAAACTAGTAAATTAATCCAGCCAATGTAATAAACTGAATGCATCATTTGAATACACTATTCATTCCTTACTAATGTAGATTGGAATTGCGCTCATCCATTAATAAAACAAGTACATCAATCCGACCAATGTCCTAGTTTGAATACAACAATTTAAACACACAAACATTTGAATAGACACAGCCAGTACATCAGTCCAACCAATTCAATGAACTGAATACACTTATTTAAATGCACACCCATTTGAATTAATATAATTTGAAATTTGCATACATCAACCATTGATCATGAATGCATCAATCATTTCGGCTTTTAATTTTAATGCACCAATTACTAGATGGAATAGTAACCACGCTCTGTTGGTATCTACTTTAGTGCTTGAGCATGGAATACCTTGCTAGGTATACTTTAGAATTAGACAACTAGGCCTTAAAAAAAGAAAAATAACTCTATACTTACTAAGAAAAAAGTAATAGGTCCTTTTTTGGTATTTGTCCAGATCTTACTCAATATCCATCTGACTGCATAAAGGTAAGTCAAGGGCTTCGACGCAAAAGCCACAGATAACCCAACGAATATAAATAGTCAGATTCTCGTCATATACACTCAGCTCAAAATACTACATTACTGAGCATTAACAATGCTAGTAATTTAAGCCTCCATATATTCGTGGTGCATCTTACAATTCATCCCTGGCATGCTAGCAGTGTCCTAATCTTTATTATCTCATCCCATGAGTGGAGTCGACCAACAGAACATATGGATGAAACAATTCGAAGCAAATGACTCTATTTTAAGGGGCCTCTCTTGCATCATTCACAAATGCTACTGGGCTGAATTATTAATATATGGACTGTATGCTCAATTACTGGTAATTTAATATATTGAGGGTAGAAGATACTTGAAATTAAGAAAAAAAGGAGAAAATTATGTACCAAAAGGAATCAGGTTCATCTGAGGTTGCTTAATGTGATCTAACTGATATTTGGAGTCTAGTTAATACTAGCTATTTGGTTCTATAGAATCAATAGTAGAAAACCCCAAACGGAGAATGAAGAAGCCAATGTAGAATGCAGTCTTATCATATGGAACCACAGCTGAATTCACGTAATGAAGGTAAATGAAACGCGATCTGAATTAAAGGACGTCAAATAAACAACTACAATGTTATAGGAGTTTGAATTGTTTACTTTTTACTAAGGGACCTGGGAGGAGTACACAAGTGGGGATTCTAAATCTTCGATCAAGGATTGTTGGCCATGAATATTTTAATTCTACCCTTATGCTTCCCTACCCTTTCCATTCCAGAAGACAAAAGAAAAGAAAAGCGATAATGGGGTTTTGAAAAGCCAACGAAAATACTGGATGCGACAGAACGTGATATTTTGTGAACACAACTGCTTTTCTTCTTCAGGAATATTGGAAAGTCTCCAAAAATCCTGTTCACAATTTCTTAGGAAAATACGAACGATATAGACCAGAAAAATAAACATAAAAAGACAAAAATAAACAATGTACAGATCAAGATGAAACAAAACCCGAATTAGGAGAGATAAAGAATGAACAACGCGGAAGAAAATAGCATATAAAATAAAAATAAATGAATTAAAAACAATAAACTCAAATAAAGAAAGATCAGAAACTCACCGAAAATCTAACGACCAACAATGTTCTCATTTAAAAGCTAGACCACTGACTAGGATTATTTCAAGTGAAGTAAAATAACGAAGCAGAGAGCTACGTCACATTTGTCTAATTTCAAATAAAGCTTGTTTATCACAGACATTTTTTAATCTGAGGGGTCGGGAATTCGTATCATTTTGTGAATGTTTTGTGGCATTCCAGAAGGTGTCATATTGCACTTTAAGATGCGGTTATTAAGAGGAACTTATAGGAGGCAGTTAGAGAGACCCTGGCAAAAAAAAGAAGGGAGTAACAGTCGTAAAAACTGTACACCACTATCACTTTTGCCAAAACAGACTCAACAAATTTTGAATTAAGAACAAACAGACTAAAATTATACTTCTAAGATCAAAACCAATTCTTGTTTAACATCTAAAGAGTATAGCTAGCTTTCTTATCTAGTGTACTATACCAAGACATAAGGATAAGCACATACCTAGTCCTTACATTATGCCACACCACACACACATCTGTCAATAAAAAAGCCAAGCTTCAAAAATGGCATAAGGTTTTTCTTGGTTGTAGCATCACACTTGTATTTCAGAAGCAAACATTGCAAAGGGCAATAAATCGATTTGAAAAGCATGTATCGAAACTAATTTCTTCCCACCTATTCCAACTAATACTACTTCGTCTTATCTTTTGTCATATTCCTGCTACAGATGAAGAAAACTGTTGTTCTAAGCATCCATCTTTACTATATTCGAAAAATTATGCTCAATCTCTTGACTCTGATTGGCAAACAAAAATTTGTATACTTGAAAGTTGAACAATGTTCAACTCGCGAATTGTAACCAGCGTAAATAATTGGCGCTGTAGTCACGCGCAATTTTGATTTTACCGACAAGTTTGACTATAATTTGGCCTCAGCCTTAGTCTTCACTTATGAAATTTGTCCTGTATTTTATAATTTTTCTAAGTTTGTGATTTTCTGACGAGGCAATCGGTAATCGGTATCTAAGTACTACCAATATTAAAGTAATGGTCATCGCTCATTACAGTGCATATTTTGCAACAATTTCAATGCAAGACTGTCTTTGCAAAAACAACAGAAAAAAAAAACAAAAAACAATACAGTTCTTAAAGGTTAGACGTGAAAGTTATTCGTTTCCTATAAAGTTCGATTTGGAGGTTACATTTGGAGTTACTATATGTTAATAAACCCCTCGTGGTTTGAAAAATATATTGCAATACCTTCCAAATTGGAAAGTCAGACCGTCTATAACACTGTAAATGATATTCCAGCATTCCAATGCTGTTGCTACATACTACAGGAATGATGTTGCTAGCATGAGGATCTCTCATTACATGTCACTGGAATACTGTTGCTGCATTCCAGCATTCCAAAATGTTACTAGATACGACTGTGAAGATATTGGTAACAGAAGGATTTCTAAGGCCTACATACCACTGGAATAGGTGTTCCAAAGAGTCTAATATCCAAGTAATATTTATTCTTCATGCCAGCCACAGTTATTTTCATACGTCTCTCTAAAGTTGATGTTTGAACGTCACATACAATTCCCTTCGGTCCTTTAAGGACAAGCATTCGATTAGCAACTGGTTGCTCATGCATCATTACAGTCTGAAACAGATTTTAAAATAAATGATAGCGTTGATAAATAATAGAACTTGCTTAAGAAAAGAGTTAAAAAATAGAATAGAAACCAAATAAGGATGAAGAAAAAAGAAAAAAAAAGGTTAAATGAGGAACTAATAAGACCAATCAAATTATTCAATTACATAATGACGTTCTTCACCCTTAGCATTATTTAAAAAAAAATTCAAATAAAGTGCAAAAAGCGAAGTTGAAAACTTAAAACGCAAACATATTAACTAATATTTCAGAGGGAGGGAGCTGCCACCCACCCTCCACCACTAGCTTTCTAAGATAGGACCACACGTAAATAAAAACTTGGCGACCATCATGACCTGGCTATATCTATTACTTAATATATTTTAGGCGAGGCCTAAGCTCAAAGTTGTCTTTAAGAGTGATGAGGATCACCGGTTTGCGCATGATTTTTCTTCTTTTAGACTTCCGTTGACGAATGATTTGAATCAACATTTGTTCGTTTTTAATTCCATCAGTCGATTAAAATCAAAACGAAAAAGAAGAAACAACGAAATATATAAAATACCCAATAAACTTCATAAGTCAGTCAAAGGAAAAAAATAGTCTATCAAAATCAACTTAAAAATAAAGAGAGCATATAATAATAATAATAATTTATTTATGACCCACATATGAACATTATAAATGACACTGATGAGTAATGGAAAATATAAAAGAAATAATAACAACATCATTACGAAATAAAACAACAACAAAAAAATACAAATTAACCGATATCACGATGAAAAAAAACAAACTAAGGGGTCAGTGAAAGAAACAAAAATAATATTATTAATAATCATATTAGAAGACACACTGGCCATTCGCGCGCACGAATAAATGACACAATAACGATATACAATATTTCTATTTTTAACACGCCCAGGTAAATACATCAGATATTAACAATATCTAAAATAACCACTTCTAAGTGTCTGTAAATCTTTTTTCCTCAGTAGGTGGTGGAATCCAGATAGAAAATATACTCCTGGAGAGCAAAAACTATTATAAAGCCGGGCTAGGCCCTTACGATCATAACAGCCCTCTATTTGGAGATATCTTACCATATGACACACGAATATTGTTTAATCATTAGTAACCAACTCGGAGCAAGTTTCGTAAAAGGACGGGCAAAACGATATACCAAGCCACTTGACTTTATCCAAACAGGGTATTGAAATCGAATCGAGGTTTAATGGAGATACAGAAGTTCTACTATTAAAGCACATAAACTCACACTTTCCCATATTAACGGATAGGCCAATATCACTAAGTAGAGAAGACAGCTTACGGAAGTTCTGAGCCAGCCCTCGACGAGAAAAACTAACTAAAAGGACATCGTCGGCGTATGCAATAGAACTTACACCAATATCACGAAAAAACACAATAGGAGATAGATGTTTTAAACAAGTAGCGAGGACACATTTAAATATATAAGGAGATAAAACTCCTCCCTGTCTAACACCTTTCCTAACAGCTACCGAATCAGAAGTATTTGACAGCCACTTAATACGCACATAAGAATTATCATACCAATATCGCAATGTAGAAATAACTGAATAATTGACTCCAGAGCAAGCAAGGGAATGCAAGGCCTGGGCGTGAACAACATTATCAAAAGCCCCGGAAATGTCTACTGTGCAGCAATACAATAAACGCTTCTGGGCAAAAGCTTCCTTTAACAACCGACTGAGCACATGATGTGCCTGGGGGCAACCAACCCCTTTTCTAAATCCTAGTTGAAAAGACAAAAAATTGTACTTAGAAGTTATTTCAGGCAAAAGGACATACTCAAAAATCTTACTCATAAAGCAAGATACAGTAATCGGTCTATAGTTCGAGCATGAATCTGGATCTTTACCGCGTTTAAGTATAGGCGTGACAGTACCGGAAAGAAAGACAAAAACAAATTAGAAGACGAAGAAAGAATCAGACAGAATTGTATATATCCTTTAAGGTTCATTACTCCATTCTTCTAAAAAAACAGCTAGGTTGGTGAAGCATAAGTACAGGAGAGTTACGTTGTGCAACCGTTCATAGGCAGCGCAAGAGCGCTGCCTAAGTAAGGAGCGATGTGGGCACAATGTATTGTTGTTTTTTTTTAGACCCGGACACTTTGCATAGAAGTTGTAAGAACTTCAAAAAGAGCTCACCCAATTAGAAATTGAGAGGAATAGTGCCCTTTTTAATATTCAAAAATGATTAAAGGTCAGCCAGCCCCCGCCCCCCCCCCCACCAATCATTTCCCCAGACACATCCAATCAAAATTAGTAGGTACTCATTTTGCTTAGCGTAGTTAAAAGGTCTGGAAATTATGTCTTTCAGGGTGACGCCCCCCACCCTTCACAGACCTTAGGGCAAGGGTTGCAAGTTATGCCTTTGGGGCATATAAGGTTTTTATAGAAAGGATGCTCGTATAAGCTTCGGAGGGAGCTTATTGGATTGGTAATCTTAAGTTCTAGTACCCTTTTTAATAGTCAAAGTGATTGGAAGCAGCTAGACCCCCCCCCAGCCCATCATTTCCCCAAACATATAAACTAAAAATTTCCAGATAGCCATTTTGTTCAGCGTAGTAGAAAAGTCCAACAATTGTGTATTTGAAGATGACAACCCATCAGAGCCCTCATGGTAAGGGTTGTAAGTTATGCCCGAGGGACATATAAGGTTTCAATGGAAAGGATGGCGGTATAAACTTCGGTGGGGGCTCGCAGTATTGGCAATCGGAAATTCTAGTGTCCTTTCTAAGAGTCAAAATGATTGGAGAGCAGATAGCCCCCCTCCCTCACACAAACTTCGTATTTCCCCGAAATGCATTTGACAGATATATATATATATAGATGCCCATATATGTATGTCATAGAAACTATCATATATATAGAGCTCATATATGATATGATAAATATGAAAGAGCATATATGCTCTATATAGTCGATAGTGAGCATAGGACATATCCCCCTCCCCATCATATATATATCTACATATACACATTCCATATCATATATATATATCTAGATATAGCTATATATATGTATATGTACATAGTATAGATATAGGTATCTGATATATATATATGTCTATATATATATATATATATATATATATATATATATATATATATATATATATATATATATATATATATATATATATATATATATATATATATATATATATATATATATATATATATATATAATGTTAAAAGAAACACTAAAAAAAGGGGGCAAAACAAGTGGATAAATACAGAATCCTGGGCAGCACCGCTTTCCAATGAAAAAAAAAGGAAAACTAGTGGAATATTTTGTTTATTTTTTCTGTAGTGAAGGGGACAAATGTTTTTTCATGTGTGGAGGTAAAGCAGAGAATGTGGAACAAGATAGGAACGGCTTCAGAAACAGCTCGAGGCAGCCGGAATCTGGATGGGAGTTACGTTTGGGGGAGATGCTTTCCGTGCGAGGGTTTGTTATTACATTTTTTTGCAAAATAGAGGCACAACGTAGCTCTCCTGCACCCAAGGATTTCCAACCTAGCTTTTCTTAGAAGCAGAGTATGCCACCTTGCCTTCTTTAAAAATTATTCACAGGATTCTTTCTTGGATGAATTCAATTTTTTCTGATTCATCGCGAGAGTAAACGTTGAAGAAAACTTTTTAAGCTTGGTATAAGACTGGGTGTACCATAAGATTAAAAGGTTTGGTATAAAAAGTTTCCAAGTGGTATATCTAACGAGAATGAAAAGAAAGTAGAAAAGACATTAAGGTGGGAATTAAGAAGTAGTAATTAAGTGAAAATTTGAATTGAAGGCCATGGATAAAATTGATGAAGATCTAATTGCTGATTATTAGTACAGATGGTTGATGAAGTGAAGATATAAAAAGTAGAAACGTAAGGCACAGAGTATTTTTTAGAAATTGAAAGAAGTTTAAAATAATAAGAAGAGAAGTCCGTAACCAAGATTAGAATATAGTTATGATTTCAACTCAACAGCAACAGGTTATGTGAAATTTTAAAAAAAGATTATATGCAAAATTTATATGATAAAGACTTTTTCATACATATTTTGTGATTTTTTTTAACTATATTAGCATTCAATGACATTTTAAGTGGTCCTTCTAAGAGTTTTATTAGATTGACCAGGACTTTGAATTAAGTTAATTTTTTGTTTCATCATTTGTTTACCAGCGGTGTCATCTTTTTCTTCTGAAATTACGTATTTGCAAATTGTATGTTTGCCAACTATATTTCATAACATTATGTATTGTGGCAACTCAGCCGTTTTCGCGTATTTTCTGTAATTGTACTTAGAATTTTCGTGTGTTTAAGGCTGATTTGAGTCACAGAAGCAATCCAACACAAATTAACCCATAGAGACTCCATTTCACCCAATATAATGCCCCCTAAACAGTCGACTCGTAATACCGATGCGAAGCCTACTGGGGGTTCGAAAAGAGCTCGCACTAGCCCCAAAAAAGGGTGTGATAAGAGTTTGACTCCTTGGCAATTCTAAATGATGACTCCTTGGCAATTCTCTGTGATGCATGCAGAAAGTGGATATGCATAGACTGCATGGATATGCCTGAACCCGAATATGTGTTGCTCACAAAAATTTCTCGACGGGTTGATGTTTGAATAAAGTGTCCAATTTTCCAGCGCTCTCCTATGAATCCAAGCAGTTCTAACCAGAATCCCAGTGTTGAAAGTATTGTCGAAGCTACGATAAGCAGTATGAAGAGAGATATTATTGATAAAATCCCATCCCAAGCCATTATCCAAGATATTGTGTAGTCTTCAGCAACTAACCTTGAAATTACTCTCAAAGAAGAGATTTCGAAATCAATTTACGATATCAGAACACAAATGTGAGCCCTTGAACATCAGGTCTCTGAGAAATGCTGTATTTCTGATGTGAGTGCTGAAATCAAAACCCTTGTGCAACAAGAGACTGCCTTGCCAAATAGTGAGTTTGCCCAACATCTCAACTGTGAGGCTCAGCGCTTTTTCGCTGAAGAGTGACATAGACAACGTAGAGCTCTAAACATAGTTGCATACGGTATTACGTCACAATCAGACGAACAACTCTACATCCAGTCATACCTCAGCCAAAATTACAAATTCCAAGGTTTTCAAATTACAAATGTGAAAAGACTTCCCATCCCTGCAAACTCACAGTCCGTAAATGCACGCCCATCACCTATCCTCTTCTTCGTTCCCAGTGTAGACATCAAAAGGAAAATTATTAACCGTTCTCGTGAACCCCGTGCAGATATTCAGTTTTGCGGAGACGCATCGAAGGCCGAGCGTGATAAACATAAGAATCTCATAGATACGCTAAAAACGTGATTAAACTCTGGTGAAAAAGATCTCATCATTTTCAAACCCCAAGTTGTGACAAAAAACGTTGCAGCTCATCGCGGTTGGAAAGTTCCAAAGCAAGCCCTGAACTCAGTTGCAATGGAGACGTAACAGTTTGTTCCTCGTCTCCTGTAAACAGTCCTGATTCCTTGCAGTTATCATCTTTGCTTTGTAGAACTTCAAGTGTTATTACTATTGTATCGACTGAAAATGAACTTAGTGAGTCTTACTTTTCATCTGAAAGTTCAAGTAAATCGAGCTTCATGAGTGCCATCTCTGAACTAACATCTACCCCGCCTTTGTCAAATACAGTTGCAGCTACAGGACCTCTGCCTCTGGTCAACCGGTCCCGTAAGCCTCGAAATAATAATACCCTGCGTGTCATCTCTAGCAATGTTGATGAAGAAGCAGATATTGCTGGGTTAGTGGAGATTCTGCCAAAATTTACTACAATGCCTGTTACCGAAAGTATGTTGCAGATATCTGGTTTTCAGTGTTTCACTAATCTGGGGCAACCAAACTACAGAAGAGGATTTGGTATTTATGTCAGGGAAGGTTTCCAGGTTAGTCTTATTAACCTTTTAATTTTCTATGTACCCTGGGTGGAAAGTTTATGGTTTGATATTACTCTTCAAGAAAATAAAAAAAATCTGCACTGAGTGTGTATACAGAAGCCCTAGTGCACCCAGTCTAAATGATTGTGAAATACATCTTAAAACTATCATTGATGAAATGTCATCTACAGCATCATCTGATTTAATAATTATCAGTGATTTCAACTTCCCATTAATCGAGTGGGTTGATGGTCTTGGTCATGTAGTATCTAATAATAGAGATTCACCATTTTTGTCTTGCTGATCTGATAAATTTTTTCCACAAACGGTTGACAAGCCAACAAGGCATCGTGGCAAACAGAATCCTTCCCTATTGGATCTCGTAATTTTGAGCAATCCAGGTTCCCTTGTCAGAAATGAATTTCTTCCTCCAGTTGGCAACAGCGTCCACTCAGTTATCCTCTCTGTGTTTTCCTTGAACATACGTCTGCAACCTAATCTTAGTCCTCAAACTTTTATTGACTACCAAGCAATATAGAAGGAACTAGCCCCAATAATTTGGTCAAAACTAATTATATCTGATATTAATATATCATGGACAAATTTTAAAGAAAGCCCTCCTATCAATTGCAAAAATTACTCCATTATCATCCACTGAAAACAGTCAAAAACGCTTCCATTCCTCACAAAGGATGCAAAAAGAACAATCAACAGGAAAGCCAGACCCAAGAAATGATATAACAAGGAGAAATCTCATGAAAATTGGATAAGGTATGCAAAGACTCGGAATCTTGCCTCTAATGTAGTTAAGGAATTGAAGTCGCAGCATGAGGAAAAGCTTGCCACAGAAATCAAGACAAACCCCAAATCTTTCTGGAGACATGTTTCTGCCAAAAATCCTAACCGTCACACCATTTCTGACCTAAGACATAATGGCATAACCCGCTCATTGCCAATAGATAAGACCAATGTATTAAATACCCAGTTTGCCTCTGCCTTCACCATCCAACCTTGTTCAACTATTCCTGCAGTACCATCAAACATAATGTGTCATCCAATACCAAAACTATCAATTACCGAAGATATTGTCTTAAATAGCCTGGAAAAACTTGTTGTTAATAAATCCAAAGGATCAGATGGAATACACCCAAGGCTTCTTAAGGAACGCCGAATTGTTCTCAGTTCTCCCTTGTGTGACCTCTTCCAGCTGTCCCTACAAAATGGAGAACTACCCTCAGATTGGAAAAAGTCCTATATAAAACCAATCCACAAAAAAAGGCTTCAAAGATACTGCAGAAAATTACCGCCCTGTTAGCATCACTTTTGCAGTTGTAAAGGTGCATGAGAGATTTGTTAAAAGATCTAATTCAGCACTTGGAAACTAACAACATCCTCACTTCCAATCAACATGGCTTCAGATCTTTAAGATTAGTGTTGACACTAATCTTATACACACATACGAGTATGTTACATGATTATTGGATAATGATGTACCTGTTGATATGGTGCTCCTGGGCCTCTCAAAAGCATTTGACAGGGTTTGCCATGAATTCCTCATTACCAAACTAAAAGCAGGAGCTGTTCGCGACATTATTGTCTAGTGGATACTGAGTTTCCTTTCAGAAAAATCATCCGTTGTAAGAGTTCACGACTCTAAAGGTGTCCCTCATTGCTCCTTGTCTACAACTGTTTTAAGCGGCGTTCCCCCGGGGACCATTCTTAGGCCAAGTCTCTTCAACTTATATATAAATGATGCACCCAATCACCTCTCAAACCTCCTCACTCTTTATGCTGATGATTCAAAACTTGTTGGTTAAGCAGCCACTACCTCTGACTAGCAATTTATTCAAAGTGACCTTAATATTCTTGGGACTTGGGCTGATACATGGCTCCTCTCGTTCAATATTGACAAATGCCATATAAACCACTTTGGTAATCATAACACACATCAGCAATACCATCTCAAAGGTTTCCCCCTTTTGGCAGTCTCTGAATAAAGAGATCTTGGAGTAATTGTTTATCGTCAACTAAATTTCAACATCCATGCAAAACCCGTATCGTTGTCTACCCTCCAATCTCTTAGGCTAATCAAAAGAACTATTTCTAATTGACATACAAGTGTGCTTATGAAGCTCTACAAGGCACTAATTCGCCCGTGCCTAGAGGTTAAAATATCCATGACATCACCCAATTTCAAGAATGACAAATAAATTCTAGAAAGAGTTGAACGAAGAGCAACCAAAATGTTCGAAAGCCTCAAACAAATGCCATACACAGAGCGTTTAGGTCACTTGAAACTTCCTACGTTTGCAAACAGGAGGAAACGTGGTGACATGATAAAGACCCACAAAATTATTTCCAAAAATGTGCTCCCTCGTCTCCTTATCCCTCCCCCAGAACAATCTGTCACTAGAGGTCATTCCAAAAAAAATCTTCAAGCAACGCTCCTTAGTCCAAGAAAGAAGCCATTTTTTCAGCCAACGAGTAATGAACTTGTGGAATATACTCTCTGAAAATACAGTGGCTGCTGATTCAACAGGTACATCCAAGAAAAATTTGGACAAAGAATGGCTACAGCAAGAGTTCCTGTACGACTGGGAAGCTGCTGAGTCCTCAACCAAAATTTAGTCCTCAACATCAAACCCATTGAAGTCATAACGAAGCATTACAAGGATGAAAATCGTTAATTTCGCTCCAAGCTGCGATTTAAGGTATAGGTTAGATAATTTAGATTAAATCATTTTTAATTGGTTCTTATTTTCCCCTCTAATTGATGCCCAATTAAATGATTAGAATATAGATTAGATTAGAACATAGTTAGATATTATGGATTAGATAATTTTTAAGCAGTTCTTAAATTCCTCACAAATAGATTCTCAATTAAACTAGTGATTTCAAATTATCTCTACAGCTGAAACTGTGAGTTTCCAGTTTAGTCCTGATCTCAACTTAACCAAAAAGTTTTATCCGCTTTTGGTTAAGCTGATATAGCTTAACTGTGTACCTAATTTTAGGTACACATTTGACCGACTGTATATCAAACAATATGGAAAATGTAATTTGATCCTACTTTCTAGGGGCCAATCTGAAAAAAGGCTTAGATGGCTAGGCTAGTTTTTGGCCATCCATCTGGGTTAAAACAAAAAGCAGGTCTTGTCAAAGTAGCTTGTACAAGGTCGAATGGTGCTGGAAGATATCACAAGAAAAGATTTAAAGGAAAATGGAACTTCATGAGAGGGTCTAAAGAGTGAATCTTTGAAACGATCGGGGGACGAGGAGTACGTGCAGCTGTGCTGCCCTCAGTTGGCTTGATGCTGGAGTCATTTGTCAGTAGGAGTAGCAGTAATGGTTTTAAAATACACATTTATCTTAAGAAAACAAATATAAAAAGAGTACAATTGCATACAATACTACCTTCTCACTTCCATTGACTATGAAATATCCACCAGGATCATAATAGCATTCACCTTTTTGTGCCAGCTCAGAAAATGTCTTCTGGTGAAGGTTGCACCGCTCACTTCGTAACATGATCGGCAATTGACCAATAACAACATTTCTTCGAAATTCTTTCTGCAATAAGAGGGAAACTATAAAGAGTTTTACGGGAATAAATATACATGCGGAAAGAGACTTAATTTGCAAAACTAGATGAGAAAATCTAAACTATAGTAAAACGAAGGAAAATACAACTGCAGAATCCTCTACTTCATAAATGCTACAGTAAACCCATAGGCGCATCCAGAAATCCGAGAAGAGGTATATAATACAAATATCGGTCTCGTGAAGCGGTAGGTGGAGGAGGGGGGAGGGGGAGTGTATAAAATTTTAGTGTCATCTTTTTTTACTTTACTTTGTCAGAAAAGCAATGCAAATGACCTGCAAAAAGCCTTGTACCAAATTTAGAGATTAGAGATCATGCAAAAAAACATCCTAAAGCGTTTTTTTTTACAAACACAAAAAAAGTTAAAAAGATTAAGCGCTTTATTTTTCTATTGAGCAACAAAATCCTATATTTTTATGTTTTCAGTAAAGCAGTAGCAAGTATGAACGAAGTTCCAAAACTTGCAGAAGCAGAATTCGACAGAATTCCAAAAGCTGCCAACACTTCAGCAGCACAACTTGTGTTTTGACAGCTTTTCTTTGAGCAAAAAGTGTTTTTATATGTAAAAATGGTATTTTCAGACAAAATCTGCCAACAAATTTTGAAAACTGCTAAGTAGCATTCCTACTTTGCTACCCCACTTTTTCTATGATGGGGCACTAGCTTAGTATATTCTTACAAAATAAAGAAACATCATTCGTCAGTTTATTTGCACAATTTTTATAGATATATGTTGCATAAGCTGAGAAGCAATAATTGTTGTTTCTATTTTAAAAACAACAAATTTCAATTTTACTCTTACCTCCACCAGAAAAAAAAGTTTTATTAATTTTTGCTCGTTTTTAATTTTTGGAAAATACACATTAAACCTGGCGGTTAGGTAATATTACAAAAAAATTTTACCAGGGGTTTTGCTAAAATTTAGCATTAAACATAAGCTTTACTTTTGACTTCATTGAAACTTTCCAACGAATATATATTGGGTTGACCCTTACACAAGAATTATGTAAGGTTAATACACAAAAATTCCAAGGTATTAGCTGCATATTAGCAGCAAAATCTCTCTGAGAAATGACAAAACGCAGGAAATAAGACTATATTATATACTACATTGATCATATGTAACGATTAAACCAATATTCTTTCTTCTATTTTGCATCATATTCAACTGAATTAATCGGATAGCTATTAGTCAACTATATAACTCTTACTTAAAATCCTTCAACGCTTCATTATTTTTGCTACAGCTCACGGTTAAACTTTAATTGTTGTGGATGATTACCACCAATCCTTTACTAAGGAAAATAATTATACATCAACCTATGTCCCTAAAACAAGTTTTGTTTGTTATCGATTGATATGTACAGTAAAGTTCTAGATTATGGCTCCTCAGAAGAAAACATCTTGATAAAATAAAAGTGGAACCAATAGATTCCTTATTTTATAATATTTCTGAATATCGTATTCGCATTTCTAACATTACCCCCCCCCCCCCTCTGTCTGTTCCATAATAATATATTTCTTCATTGTTTTTCATCTCGAGATATGTCACCTAACAGATAGCTCAAGTCTTGGCTTGATGAAATCCACTTTGTCTGTGATTTCAATGGAATTATTGAATTGAACGTCACTTAGAAATTATTTGAAATGTGGATAGCAAAGGAAGAAAACATGATCATCAGATTAATAGGAACATGCTACATACTATAAAGTAAGGATTTCACTGTTTTCGTGCTTTCTTTTAGTTTTGTATTATCCTAGGGCTATATATTGGACCATCAGGAATGAGGATGGGGCGCATTGTGAGGAAAACAAATATGATATTTGAAGAGAGCATAAAACAATGAATCTAATGGCATTATTCTTATTTTATTAAGACGTTTTCTACTGAGAAGCTTGTAATCTAGAATGTTACCAATATGTACTGAAACCCAAACGTTTGATTTCATACTTTTGTTTAAAAAAAAAGCAATGATCCAGATTTTCGATCCATGTATCACTTGTACACTAAGCAAGCTCAGTAACATAAACTAAAATATCAGGTAGTGCTGCCTCAACTGGAACTAAATTTTATTAAAGTCCTTTCTATACAACACTTATTTTCAGGAATGTTATTTTATATAGCTGTTAATTTTAACAATTCCATCAAATAACACATTTCTTAAGAGTATCTAAAGCTCTCCATTCATAAAACACCCCCAAACGTGGTACTTTTTGTCAGCACAAGGCAAGTAAACGTGCTATTGTCAGTGCCAGTTTACAAAAGTGTATAAGAGCCAACATTAGCTTTCATATGAACCCTAAGTCGTCTCACTACACCTTTGCGAAAATAGTGAGTGTTAGTTCCCTATGAAAATCCCATCTGGAACCTCATCTACGTACCCCATCGCGTTTACATCTATTACAGCAATTTACCTTGTAAACAACGATCTAAAGACAGTCCAACCAGTGTTCTTGTCTTCTCTACTAAGATGACCCGAAAACAGACTATTTTTACACACTGACAACACTTTATACAACACTTAGCCCTGGTGATATGAACCCTAATTATTAATAGCACATAGATGTAAGCACAAGCTTCAGAATGAGCCCTATGATTTTCCATTAGCCTGATAGCACCAAGGGAAAACTAAAAGAAAGGGAGATCCACCAGTACTATTCATGCAAAATACAAATTTCTCTGTTTTTCAAGGTGGGGGATAGTTAGCATGTAGTCAAGGGCTTTTGACAATGACAATTTTGTTTTATTTTAACTTTACGCCAGATTAAATTTGAGGAGTTTCAGGTTCTTTTTAAAATTCTCGAAAATTTGTCTTCAAGATTAAAAATTACTGCTGTGTAAAACACATTTAATAGTCACATTTTCCAGATTAGTATTAATCAAGAATTTTTTCAATATAGTTTCTTTGAAATCGTGCTTTGAAAAATTCAATTAGCATGGAGCATGGTTTACTCTTAATTAGCTGCAACAGTCATATTTAGCATTACAGCATTACTCTTAACTGCTGCAGCAATCATAGGATACTGGGTTTTCATTAATTGTGATTTCAATGTTTCCTATTGTGATTTCCAGACATGCCTTTTATATTTCCTAGCCTTCTCTGACTTTGAAAATACCACCAAAATTTGCCATTTTTGATACAATATGACATTCTACTCTGGTGCTATAAGACAAACTTATAAAATCACACAGGTAAGAGCAATAGATTTTAAATTAATCATTAAAAGTCTTTCCTCCAGTACTGGTTAGCACTGGCAGAAAAAAATAGACACCACTACTGCAAAAGAAAAAGATAAGAAGAAAGAAAAGCGACATTCTTTGTTTTTTAAGATGGGGGCAGGGCTCTAAAGAAAATGGTCAATGGTTTTCGACAATGGCAATTGGGCTTCCAAAAACTTCAAAAATTTGTTTTCTCAATTACAAAATACTAAAATACAAAAAACACATGAATCTAAAGCAATAGATTCAAGTGAATTAAGTAACTTTGAGTAATCTATTCAAAGTTAATAATATATAAAGTTAAATAATGTACATAGTTAACAATTTGAATAATCTATCAAAAATAATACTTGCCTTTAAAGAATTCCCTTGTCCCTTAGTGTATTCAATGTCAGCAACAATGTCCCCTGCATAGGTAAGGCTTCTTAATCTTGCTTGTTGAGGGTACATTTCAACCGATACTCCAATGTCATCATCAAGCAATGGATTCATAACCCGAACATCCACAAATTTTAAATACCAATTTGCGTTGCTCTGGGAATAGACAGTGGAATTGGCAGCCACAATATTTTTCATTTCTTCATTAACAAACTGATTAAATGAAGATATATGGTGTCCAATAATTCCCTTTGTTTCAACAAAGGCATTCACTAGCTTCCATTTATCCTAAAAAAGAAAGTAGGATTACATTGCTTAGACAACATGAAGCAGTAATCTTTGGTCATCCTTGCTGACAAAGGTGCTGTGAAAGCCCCACTTTTGTTGTCAATAATTGAATCTTTTAAATGGTATAAATGTTTTAGTTCTTTAAAATAAAAGTGATACCAGATCCCATAGACAGTCTTGAAAAAGGCTCTTTCTACTTGAAACAAACTTTATTCTCTATTTCATAACCCAGTCAATTTTTTTTAATGCCATGCAAACAAGCTAATACTGTGCAACTCTGACTAAAAACATAAAACTTATATAAATCTTGGTTGTTATTCCTGAAATGCAAAATATACAAACTAAGGAAACAGCAGCCTAATTTGGCTACTTACAAAATTCCTTTGTCAATCACCAAGTGATTACCATACAAACAATGTACTAATAAATGTGAAACTTTGCAATTGTGTTGTACTATCACTTATAATTACTGTGGAACTACTTCAACAAAGACAAATTTCCTCTCTTAAAATGTTTTGGAACTGAATAGCTGTTTAATTAATCAGCACAAGCATATAACTCTCGCACCTGAAGGTAAAGATGATATGTGATTCTTTCTCATAAGCAACTCTCAGCAACAGATAAGAAATCCCAAAATAATGAGGTCTTGAATCATTTTAGGTCCTGGCCTGTAAAAGTAAATGATCTACAATGACAAGACCTTGGCTGTAGGTACCTGCCTACCACATTTAAAGTGAATTGAGATACTTAATGTATCCCTCTGAAACATGCATCTTTATGACAATCCTGCAGTTGTACCTTGCATACAAATAAGGATTAACTTATATCATTGGATACATTAGTCTTAGATCTATCCAGTAACCAAGCCAGAATTATGATAGTATTTAGAATTTTTCTAGGGGAAGACTTTAATCTTGCTTAAGAAATAGGAAAATATCATTTTTTCAAAAATTTCAAAGTATTTTCAGTCTAAAGAATCATGTCCATGTAATTCTAAGAGTCGAAAGTGATTGGAGGGCAACTAGCCCTCCCCCCATGCCCATCATTTTCCCAAACACATCCAATCAAAAGTTTGAGATAGCCATTTTGTTCAGCATAGTTGATTTCCAGATGGAAAATATGTTTTTGAGGAGGACACTCCCCCCAAACCCTCAGGGCAAGGGTTTTAAGTTATACCCAGGGGGCATATAATGTTTTTATAGAAGGCGTTGTTGTAGAAACTTCAACTCATTCATTGTCTTCAACAGACTCATTCAATTGAAAATTCGAAGGGCTAGTACTCTTTTTAATAGTCTAAAGGGATTGGAGGGCAACTATCCCTTCAAAGCCCCCCCGCCCATCATTCTACCAAACACATCCAATCAAAATTTTGAGATAGCCATTTTGTTCAGCGTAGTTGATTTCCAGATAGAAAATATGTTTTAGAGGAGAACACTCCCCCACGACCCACAGGGTAAGGGTTTTAAATTATGCCAAGGGGGCATATAAGGTTTTTATAGAAGGTGGTGTCATAGAAACTTCAAAAAAGGCTCATTCGATTGGAAATTCAAAGGGCTAGTGCCCTTTATAATAATTGAAAGGGATTGGAGTGCAACTAGCCCCCCCCACGCCCATCATTCCCCCAAACATATCCAATAAAAATTTTGAGATAGCCATTTTGTCCAGTGTAGTTGATTTTCATATAGAAAATATATTTTGAGGAGGACACTCCCCAACAACCCTCAGGGCAAAGATTTTGAGATATCCATTTTGTTCAACATAGTTGAATTTTCTGGAAATTAGGTCTTTTAGGATGATAATCCCCTCAGAGTCCTCAGTGCAAGGGTTGTAAGTTATGCCCTGGGGGCATATAAGGTTTACATAGAAAGTTGTTGTATAAATCATAGGCAGCACGATTGCACTGCCTAAGTAAAGAACAGGGACACTCAAGAACAAGACAAGAAACAGGGACTAAGTAAAGAGGAGGACACTCCCCCACAACCCCCAGGGCAAGAGTTTTAAGTTATACCCTAGGGGTATATAAGAACAATGTTGGCACAATGTATTATTTATTAATTCTTTCCTTTAGAGCCGGTCATTTTGTATCAAAGAAGTTGTCATAGAAACTTTAAAAAGTGCTCATTCAATTGAAAATCGGAGTGGCTTGTGCCCTTTTTAATAATAAAAAGTCATTGAAAGGTGACTAACACCCCTCTCACACCCACCATTTCCCCAAACACATTCAATCAAAATTTTGAGAAACCCATGTTGTTAAACAGAGTTGAAAGTTCTGGGAATTTGGTCTTAGAGGATGACAACCACCCTAACAGACCTTAGGGTATGGGTTGTAATTTATGCCCTGGGGGCATATAAGGTGTTTATAGAAAGCGTTGTTATTTCCAAAATGGCTCATTGGAAATCGATAGGCCTAGTGCCCTTTTTAATAGTCAAAAGTGATTGTAAGGTTTGACATTTTTATAGTAAAGATCAAATATTATTTTTTGTTGTTGTTGTTTAGACCAGGGCACTTTGTGTCAAAGGAGTTGTCAAGGGAGCTTCAAAAACGGCTCATTCTATTGAAAATCGAAAGGGCTGA
The DNA here is from genome assembly GCF_049724085.1 of Artemia sp. Qi Xiang Cuo. Lineage (NCBI taxonomy): Eukaryota > Metazoa > Arthropoda > Branchiopoda > Anostraca > Artemiidae > Artemia > Artemia sp. Qi Xiang Cuo. The sequence continues at coordinate 4,643,071 of NC_142803.1, forward strand.
TGCCCTTTTTAATAGTCAAAAGTGATTTGAGGGGGACTAATCCCCCTTCCACTCCCACCCTTACATGACAACCCTCCCATTTCTGCTCTTAAAATTTAATCAAATCAAAATATACTTTTCGTGTCCAGATTTTTAAAAGGGTGTATGTTGTTAAAAATTGCTGAAAATTTTTCTCCAGCATACAAATAGCAGGCCAAACTATAAAGTCTTAAAAAAACAAAAAAATGTAAAGTATTAATATCTTTTTCCCTGAAAAGACTATGTCAATACAAAATGAATAAAAATGAATTTTAAAAACTTTTTCCACAAAATAAGTTTTTCAAAGAAAAGTAAAGAACTCTATTAAACAAAAAATGAGAAAAAATAAAATCAAATAATCTACCATGCATAAAACTACTACAAATCAGCATTGATAAACAAATGAAACCCAAAACGAACAGAAATTACAATAATTAACTGAGTCAAAGTCAAAACGAGAAGAAATTAACATAAGTTGGGCACAAAACACCTATGCCTTCCCAAGGCCAGAAAAAAATTTGCACTTTACTGAAAAAATACAAATGAATGTGGATTGTCAGTTTAATATATATATATATATATATATATATATATATATATATATATATATATATATATATATATATATATATACTGATATTTAGTAATCAAAATGATAATATTATTTGATTTATTAAAGTTATAAAAGCAAAGAAATGTATATTTTTTTAGTAAAGTGCAAATTTTGTTCTGGCCTTGGGAAGGGATAGGGGTTTTGCACCCAACTTATGTTAATTTCTGCTCGTGTTGAGTTTGGCTTGGTTAATTATTGTAATTTCTATTCATTTTGAGTTTCATTTATTTATTGATGCTTATTTGTGGTAGTTTCACACTTGGTAGATTATTTGACTTTATTTTTGCTCTTTTTTTGTTTAAAGGAGTTCTTTACTTTTCTTTGAAAAACTTATTTTGAGGAAAGTGTTTTAAATTAATATTGTAAAAGATCGTCAAAGGTCACTAGCCTTAGGGTGGTATGGGGTGGAGGTAGGTGCTTTAAAACACCATCCCAGGGGATCATTGAGGGTCTATATTCTCATTGAGGGTAAAATAAACTATATGTCCAGAAATGCAAAGCAATCCACTATGGTAAAAAAAACAAACAAAAAAAACACCCTTTGGAGTCAGTGCATGGAGTCAGCCAGCCCATTATGGGTAGCCAAGCCAAACAAGACTTGGGTGCACTAGTTGAAAGAGTTAAAATTTAATTTATATGATCAGACTGTTGCTGCAAAGGCTGGTCAGACTCTGCATAGTTGAGAGAACTTTCAGTAGTTGTTCCCCCTCAGATGTTTCCAAGCTTCTTTAAAGGTTTAATTTGACCTAAGGTAGAATTTGGTATTTGCATTGCCAACCCAATTAATAAATCAGACCAAGAAACTCAAGAATCACTTCAGAAATATACTATTAAATGCATCAGACGTCTCAATGACATTCCTTAGCCCTCAGAGTTAGAAAAATTTACCCACACTGGCTTATTGCCACAAGAGAGAGGATATGATTCTGAATTAAAGCTGCTCAACCATGAAAAGCTTATTTCCAAAATTTTTCAACTGTATAATTCTTTAAGAACAAAATGACACAATCAAAAACTTTTCAAGAAGCATGTCAAACCAAGCTTGCATAGCAAATTCTTTCCCAATTGGGTGGTGAGTCTATGGAACTTTTTAGACTTGGGACTAACCTGATTATTTGGCTCACCAACTATCTTCACTGACTGGCAACTACAGGTTCTACCTACTATTGGCAAGTGTGATTTAAGGTAATAATACCTGATGCATTATTATAGATCACTACACATAATTTCATAACAAATGAAAATTTTTAAAATCTCATCTTTTTATGCTCTATGTAAATAAGATAGTTCTTTTGCTTGAAAATACAATGAACCCTGTAATGATCCATAAAATAATAATGATCCATAGCAATAAAAAAAGCTAAAAAACAAAATCATTACTTTATGATATGCAGTATGTTTTTACTAATCACACTATCATGTTTACTTTCAATCTTGTCTGTATTTATAAATTCTTTTTAAATTAATATTGAATAACCAACAGATCTGGAATTCTTTTACAATCAGATATAGACCTAATGGTTTTGATGGGTCAGGGAACCTGTTCAAAAAAAAGAAGCATCAAAAAACACAAAACAACAGAAATACTTTAATTAGGGCTACAGCCTATAAAGAACGTCAGAAGGGATGAGATGGATTTGCTAGGAAAATGATTGTTATATTTAGAAAGTGCATAAAAAAGTAGCCAATACACACAGGATTTTACAACTGACATAGAGACAAAGGTGAGCACACTGTTCACTTCCTTTTTTATGCCCTTTCCAAATATACTGATCAAATCACTTGTTAGCAACCCCCCCCCCCCACACTCTTGATGGTACCACTTATAGCCCTAATAATAAATTTCTCTGTTAGACCAATGCAGTTATATAATATAGCTCCTATATTAAACCTGATATCTTTTAAGTCTGTGATTTATCTTGTGTGTGATTGAGCATAAAATTCAACAAAATATGATTTGAAACCATTTTAAAAGTATAATATAATAGAAGGTGACAACATAATCTGATTAAAAAAAACATCCTTTTATTGTAAAGCAAACGTTTCAGTGTTTTAGTGATTTCTTTCAGTTGTTAGATATTAATTGGGCTATATATGTTCAGTAGTCTGAGAACTACTGAGAACTTCAGAGTTATCAGTGGGGCCTCTCCCAGGCCACTCAGCGCGTCCCCAGGTGGCGGATAGGGGAACGTCCTGTAGATATGCAGGGCACATCCCGGTAGGGAGGTGCGGACCACGGGAGGACCCGGTCTCTGGGGGTCTTGAAATATAGCTGGAGCACCCACGTCTGGGGGCCATAAGTTCAGGCGGAGGAGGTGGAAGGACCCTCTGATGTGCACGGGGCAGGGCCCATCGGCGTATGGATACGTCCCGCCAGTCACAATCCTTCTCCCAGCAATGGGAAAATTGCAGGTGATGCAGGATGCCAGAAGGGCGCATTATCGGTAGTAGATATAGCCGGCCCCTGCTAGGGATGGAGAGGAGTGGCTTACCGCCGTCCTGAAATTAGCCAAGAAACCTCTTTTCCTATAAAATATGAAGTACAAACGATCAAGAACGAGAACCACTACTACCCCGTCCGGGGCAACCGACGAAGTTACCGCGTCCGGGGCAACTGACGAAGTTACCGCGTCCGGGGCAACCGACAAAGTTACCGCGTCCGGGACAACTGACGACCCAGAATCTCCCTTTAACAGTGTTGACAACTCCAAACCCGGAGGCTATGCTTTCTCCTAAATTTATTTTATCTGTTAGAACCCTGAACGTTAGAACGCTTGCTAAACAAGGCAAAATAGATCTTGTCCTAAATGAACTAAACCGACATAAATGGGATATTGTGGGACTTCCAGAAACACACCTCCCTAGCACTGGCGAAGAAAGGATTGGTAACACTAGTCTGATAGTTTCTGGGAGAACCGATGGCATCCATTGCCAAGGTGTTGGCTTTTTGATGTCGAGTAAGGCATGAAGATCCCTGATTTCCATAACGCCTGTGTCAGAATGGTTGATTATGATACAAATGAAGGGATCCCCAATCAACATCACGATCATACAAGTCTACACTCCTGACTGCAGCAAACCAAATGAAGAGTCTGACAATTTCTACCTTCAACTGCAAAGCTTAATTGACGCAGTTCCTAAAAGAGACCTTATTGTTGTCATTGGCGACTTCAATGCTATTGTTGGTAATGATTCTGCTCCAAATGAAGATGTTATGGGTAAATTTGGCCTTGGACGACTTAACAAGAGGGGCGAACGCCTCATTGAATTTTGCAGACAGTGATCTAGCCATTAACAATACTTTCTTCAAACACAGAGAACGTTGTAAGGCGACATAGACCTCACCGGATAGAAAAACCCATAATATTATTGGTTGCATGCTCGTCTCTAGGCGCTGGAAATCATCTGTGCTAGATACTGTCACCCTCGCAGGTGGCGACTTCGAAAGCGACCATTTCCTAGTCATTTCTGCACTAAACATATGCCTGGAATCTTCCGCAAAGCTGAATAAGAGACCCACTCGTTTCAACATACATCTTCTCAAAGACCTTCAAATTCGCCAAACCTACATCGATGAACTGTCTACTCAAATATCGGACCTTCTTTCTAATATTCCTGTAACTCTATCTAAAGAGGATATCGATAAACTGGTCACAGACTCCTCTAAGATCATCAGCAAAGTAGCGATGTCCGCCCTAGGAACCAAAAAGGGTGATAAAAAGCCTTGGATAACCAACGAAATCATTTTATTGTGTGCTGAGAAACGAAAACACAGTCAGAGAGAGAGAGCAGGGACAGATATAAGCAGTTGAAGCGTGCTGTAGAAAAAGCCACCCATAGAGCCCATTGCACCTACATTAAAGACAAATGTGAACGGTGTGAGGCTGATTTTAAGAGAGGCGATTCATGCTTCATGTATAAGAGAGTTCGTTAGCTAACAAGCAAGAAAAGCCTCAGTTCTTGTACACTGCTAGATAAAAATGGCTCTCAGATACAAAGCACAGAAGGTATCCAATCGAGATGGATGGAGCATTTCAAAGAAAAGCTTAATCCTGATATCTTTCCAAACTCTGCTGTCCTGGACCTCTTGCCCGTTACTGTCTCAGATCCCAGCCCACCTCCTCTCCATTCTGAGGTTGAAGATGCCATCCAAGCGCTGAAGACTAACAAGGCCCCTGGCCCAGACGGGATACAGGCAGAACTGCTGAAAGTCCGGTGTGAACCACTTATAGATCTTTTCCACAAGATTGTATCCGGTGCCTGGCAAAAGAGTCATTTCCCAACTTCTTGGTGCGAAGCCACAATTGTTCCACTACACAAGAAGGGGTCAGAGCCGATATGTGATAATTACAGTCCTATTAGCCTAACAAGTCAAACTGCCAAGATCTTCACCCGAATTATACTCCAACAGATCAGAGCCATGTCATCCTTAGTCATCCAAGAATACCAAGCCGGTTTTTGCCCTGGGAGATCAACTGTTGACCAAATTTTCACTGTTTGCCAAATTTTAGAGACATATCTGGAATTTGGTTGCAGCCTATATCAGCTCTTCATTGACTTTAGGCAAGCATTTGACCTTATTTGGAGAAATGGTCTATGGCATATCCTCCTCCATTATGGAATCCCACAAAACCTAGTAGATCTTATCAAAGATATGTACTCAAAATTTGGGAGTCGTGTGATGACTAGTAAAGGTCTTACTGACAGTTTCCAGACTTCCGCAGGTGTCCTTCAAGGATGCCTTTTGTTTCCAGAGCTGTTTAACCTTTTCCTCACAGCAGTCTTATCCCTGGTGGAAACAACTTGCGGTGCACATATAGGGGGTGTTCAGATAGATAAGCTAGCCTACGCCGACGATATCAACAAAATGGCTGAAACACCCGAGGATCTACAAGCCGTTCTTAACGACGTCTTTGAAGCCACTAGTTCTTTTGGAATGATCATAAATGTATCAAAAACAAAGGCTATGTGCTGCTCACGAAAGCCAAAGGATACAGTTAAGCCAGACCTGAAAATTAATGGAGAGAGTATCCAGTGGGTTGACGAGTTCCCTTACCTCGGTAGTCTGATCACCAGCGACAACAGTCCATCAAAAGACATCAAAAGACGTCTCGCCCTCGCGAGTTCCAGTTTCAAGGCCCTTATGCCCATATGGCGAAGCAAGGATTTGTCTCTGCGGCTTAAGACACGACTTTTTGATACCCTGATCATCCCCATCGCAATCTACTCATCTGAAACATGGACACTGAAGGTAAATGACAACTGTCGACTTGCAGCATTTGAAACTAAGTGCCTCCGCCGCATCGGCGGGATCACTTACCTTGATAGAATCTCAAATTTCAAACTTCTCGAGCGCCTTAAAGTACAACAAACAATTCTCATGAGGATCCAGCTCCAGCAACTTCAATGGCTCGGTCACGTACAATGGATGAGTCGGTCCCGTCTCCCGAAAATCACCTTCGAAGGCCAAATTCACGGTTCTTGTCCTCGTGGCCATCCCCCAAAAAGTTGGAAGGAAAACTTTGCACCTCACTGCCTCTCGGACCTTCTTTGCCTAGCAAAAGACCGTGAAGCATACAGAAGGCACATCCACGCCATTACGAAGAAAGAGGCCCCAAGATGACCTTCAAGGACGGATGGGACTTAAGTAGTATATATGGGACCATCAGGGTAGGGGTGCATTTGTGAGTGAATTGATTATTATATTTGGAATGGGCTTAAAAAGGCATCAAGTAGTGTGATTACGTTGTCTCTATATTATTTATAGAGCCTTGTACATGCAGACAAAAAAAGGAAGGTAAATTTGTGATGTATTTTCATTACTGAGCTATAAATTAGATGAACATATGACTTGATGCCTTTTTGTATGATCTTTCAGAATATAATAATCATTTTACTTGGGAATTCAATCTTAAGCCTATTATGGAATCTTGAAGATGATACAAAAGGTTCACAACAAATGATGTTATAATGATAAGTTCTTATTTTGAATGTTATCAAAGCTAAACTAGCCAATCAAACAGGGTGAATTTTCTCAGTCTGATAAAAATACATATCAGCTACTGTTGATCCTTTTGAGGCTCACCTTATGAAAATTGCCATTGAGTGGGCAATCAAGGAAAAGGTTGTTGTTGTAGTAACTGATAATGGAGCAAATGTAGTTTGGGCTGTAAAGGATGCTGCATCCCAAGTAGGTACAGGATGGACACATGTTTTGTGCTTCATATATACTCTAAATTTGATGTGGGGGGGCTATTAATTATACTGCTGAATTGTTGCCTCTTGTCCAAAAGGCTAGAAATATCGTCAGCTTTTTAAGATGTAGTGTTGTAGTTACTGACAAGCTGTGCCAGTTTCAAATCTCTATTGACAATATTCGCACCAAAAACTAAAACCTGATGTGACAACTAGATGAAATTTGCTTCTCACTATGTTGTCTAGTCTAAAAGATTTGAAAGAGTCAGTAACAAGCCTGCTTGTGCTTCTTGGTAAAGTGGACCTCATACTCACTGACAGTGAGTGGGGTGTTATTTCAAATATGATTGTAGAGCTTACACCCTTTGATGAGCCAACTATTGAGCTCTCTTCTAAAAGCTATCCCCCATCTCAAAAGTCCTGCCTTTGTCTAAGATTTTGAGATGCCATCTTGTTCAGGCAAATTTTGGTGGATTCTCAGATGTGGCTGATGAGCTTTGAAAGGCTTTGCTGAATAAAATACATTGTAGGTTTATAAGTCTTGGTCAAGTCACACCTTTTGCAATTGCCACATATCTTGACCTGCATTTTGAGAAAATGTATATTTCACCTGAATATCTCCTACAAGTTGAGAGCAAAATTGCAAACGAGATAGATTTGGCCTTGCTGGCTGCTGAATCCCAATCAGAAGATACAAGTACCATTGCAGTCCCTACAATACAGTTATATTAGAATCAAGCCAGTTTGTGAGGTTCACACGATGAAGTCCTTATATTCAATGCAGAACATGCTTTAACAGCAGCCGAGTATATCATGGCTCTGCAATCTTCCAACAGGGAGCCAACAGTTTCAAGAGAAACTTGTCCACTCAAGACGTGGAAGTCTCATGCTATGGGATCCCAATAACACCAGTACAAAGTTGCAATGAAATTCATGTCTGTGCCCACTACCAGTGTCCCTTCTGGAAGTGTTTTCCAAGGCTGGTCAGATAATCACTGAATGGCAGAACCAACTCTCAGGGAAAAACATTGACAGGCTGCTGTTTTTGAATAGTCAGTAGTGTATTTTTCTCCTTTCCTGAGCCCAAATAATTCCAAATCTAGGTTTTTATTATATTAATTTACATGATCAAATTTTACTTTTATTGTTTGATTTTATATTATTTGAATTTTGAAAAAAAAATTCAAACAAAATACCCTTTATTTACCATTTGTGTTGCTGAACTTCAGTAAATCCATGAGATAGCAAAAAACTGATCTGAAATATTGATAATGATACAAGGCATGTTTTTTTAAGTAAGAGCATATCTTTCCCAGTCAATGTGGCTCTTCTAAAGTATGATTTAAATGCCTTGGTCAGTTGGTGTAATTTAAATACAATGATTATTAATAAGGGAATATGCAGCTGCCCAAAAAAAAACAACAGCCCTTTAAATCTAGGACTGACAACTGTATTTATATTTTCACTATAGTTTACTTAGTACCAGTAACTGAGAAGGGGTACCTAAAAGGTTTTGTGGGTAAAAAGGGGTATAGTGTCTAAATAAGTTTGAGAACCACTGATCTAGTGAATGCAGCAGCACACCAGTATTCTATTGGTGGTGTAGTGACATATTCTGTTGATTTGATTAGGGACATTGGTGTTGCTTTCAATAATCAATCAAGGTTTGATAAACAGGTATTAGCTGTATCACATAATGCAAACTACAGTTTGCTTTGCATCAAAAGAATGATTAGAAGATTTAATCTGAAAAGCTTTACTGTGCTGTATAAGGCAATGATGTGACCAATAGTTGAATAGTGCACATCTGTGTGGTATCCAACAAAAAAATCTGATTCAAAGCTTATTGAAAAAGTGCAAAAATAGACATCAAAATTTGTTGCTTATTTGAAGTACTCATCTATAAGTGTAGACTAAGATGTTGGAGCCTACCGTCTCTGCAAATCAGGAGGAATAGATGAGACTCAGTTAATACATTTTGAATTATTAAAGGTGTTGATAATTTATCTGCAAGTGATTTCTTTCAGTTAAACCATTATTCACCCAAATGGCAGAACTCCTTAAAATTGTATCAGAAAAGTTTTCAGAGTGGTTGGACAGGTTTCTTTTGTAAATTGGTCCATAAAATCATGCAACATGTTACCTGATCATGTTGTTTCAAGAAATAATGGTACAGCTTTTGTTGGAACCTCTTTTTATGATGGGTAGTATATAGAACCATAATCTTCATGGCCTTAGTATGATATATTTTACTCAGTGCCCCTAAAATGAGTTTTGTGAATTTGTCTCTTTGTGTATTTGTTTATTTTTGTAATGTGTTCAGCCTAAGGAGTTTATCTGTTATAATGGCACAAATCATTACCTAGGGTTCCAATTCTTGGTTATTGTTGTTTTGTTAATCGCCTACTTTCAATGAAACAAGACCATGGCTTACTCTGTATTTTTGTTAAAAATAGAAATAAATTAATACAGATAGAAATTTTTTCTAAATCCAAACAATTTATCTGTAGATCTTTGAAACCTCATAAATTGGGACTGAGCAAAGTTTGTGATTAAGCAGAAGATCTATTTTGCAAGGTTTCAGTTTTATAAACAAAACAAAAATAAAGGACAACACCATCTAGAGAGATGGAGTGGAAGTATGTATTTCAAAATACCTTCCAATGACATATTTTAGTCAATAGATCCTACCCTGAAAGTTTCATTTTCCTAACCATACCACTTTCTAAGATAGCAAAAAGTAGCTTGTTGGTGAAATTATAGTTTAGTTACTTTTCACTATCTTGGAAATGGGTTAGGTTAGGAGAATGAAACCTTCAGGGATGGGTCTACAGGCTAAAGTATGTCCCAGGAAGGTATTTTGAAGTATTTACCTCCACTCTTTCACTCTCTAGAGAGTCTTGACCTTTGATAATCTTTAAAAATCTGCATTTTAAAATTGAAACCAAGCAAAATAAATCTTCTGCTTGAATGAAGTACAACAAAATTGTTTTCAGCTTCATAACTTTGTTCAATCTCAATTTATAAGGTTTTAAAGATATGCAAATAAACACAGAAAACTTATGCAAATCAAAGGAATTGTATTTTCAGAACAAAAGCCAGGGAAAAAGAAACTGATAACCAAAAATTAAGGTAAAATATTGTTTTACCAAATTTCAATAGTTATAGACCAGTCAAGTAGGCAAATTTCTAAGACTTAGAAATAAGAAAATGGTTAACACAGAAGCCAGATAATAGCCTACCTGCCCAGAGTATGTTTTTGGCCCTGGATTATTTACTGAAAGTTTTTATTTCTAACCTAACCCATTTTCAAGATAGTGAGAAGTAACTAAACTAAAAAGGGCTGGGCACATGTAACTGATTTCCAAAGCAGCAACAATTTTAAAAGAAACTTGTGTTGATTTGAGCTTTAAAAATTTTCTAGTTTTTGGTGCTGATTGACCAAATCAGTGCCAATTTTCAGTGTAATCATCACAAAAAATAGGGATACAATAAATAGAAAATAAATAGTGAGCCAGAGATGTCTGTGGTGAAAGAACTCACTAATGAGCTGATAACTAAGCTGAGATCTATCATGCAACTATTGATAAACTCTAAACAAATATTTGTGTCCATGATTTTTAGTTTTGAAAATCTGATGCAATAAATTTTTTGGCACTTGGGCACCATATGGGCCTAACTAAAAAGTCAAGTTAGGTTAATGCTAATGAAATAAAATAGGACAAATATATAATAGTTTATAAACCAATTTGGGCTATATATTTGCATATTAGGGGGGGGAGTAAAGCATAGAATATAGCCTATTAAATACATAACCTAACCTAGGTACCTTTTTCTCCCCCTAAACCCCCCCAAAAAACAACAGTTTAAATAGTGTAAATGCATTGAAAAACCCACTAAGCATTGCATTACTACTGTATAGTGGTGTCTTGAACTAACCTGTCAAAAATAGGCTTTTCATGGCTGGTTTCCTTGTAAAGGCCCATATAATGCCCAAGTACCAATTTTTTGTACTGCAATTGTTTATCCACTGAGCTGCTGAAATTGGTTCCCAAAATCAGCTAGCCTATGTGTGCCCAGCCCTTAAACTAGAATTGTACCAATGAATTTCTTAGCCTATATAGGCTACCTACCAAAGAAGAATGACATCATGACAGTTTAAATTTACCTCCCATTTACATCAGAAATAAAATTTGTCCCCCCCTAATATGCAAATATATACCCTGAATTGTTATATATGTGGGGGGGTGAAATTCATTCCCAACAAAATGATTAGCCTATTTGGAAAGAGCATACAAAAAGGCAAGTGGTATATTAACTTTATGTGCAAGTCAATAATATGATTTGGAAGAACTTTACCAGAAGCAGATATCTGTAGAAATAGACAACATCTTTCTAGGTTACAATTTAGGCTATGATTTCAGTCCACTAACTCTGGCCTAGCTCTTTCCAAAATAGCCAAAAATCCCTTATCTAGAACCTTAGCCTACTTGAAAATCTTGCAGCAAGGCTAACTTATAATTAACGACTGTTTATTTTAAATGTCACCTCAATAGCTTTAATAGGTTCATGTAAATTTCCGTCTTCCATTTTTGCTAAGCAAGTCCACCTTTGGTTTAGAGTTTTTTCTTTTCTTCTATCAGATAATGTTGATTCTTCTGTATCTTCTTCCATTTCAGCAGATGGGTCTTTTCAGTCGATACTATAGACCTTATTCGTTTTTGAAGTGCCACCCTCGGATAGAAAAAGAACTACTCGTGGCAGCCATGTTGTTGGTAAAAATCGCTCATCTCTAATAGGAATAAAGAAGAAAATAACAACAAAAGTCTACTTTTTGTGGTCTTTTTCGAGTCTCGTCAATGACAGTACTGTTGTGTTCCATTGTGCAAAGAATCTTGAAAAAAATCCCAAGACCTAAAAATAAATGAAAGAGCAATTAAAAAAATCTTCTTTTATACTTTAGCCCTAACATAGCATTTTAAGCTCCAAAGCCTGGTGAAGTATTTGGTGAGTTATAGGTTATAAAAAGCCTGATTGACTTGTAAATAAGTCAAATGAACTAAAAAGTAGCCTAGACTGTAATTTAACTTTGGGTTGGTAATACTAGTGGTTAAAAGGGCTATCTACATGGTATTGCCTGATAAGTTTGTTTAGGCCTATTGCTATGCAGACAATGCACGTCCCTCCTAATGGTTCAGATATGGTCCTGAACTATATAGGCCATTTTTTATTGTTCCTTTGCTAATACAGGTTTGATGTACCCATAAAAATCACGGTAGGCTGTAAAAGGTTTCAAAGAAGTTATTGAATAAGTATTTTTTAAATGTGTTTAAAATGTGGGTTGGTAATACTAGTAGTTAAAAGGGCTATCTTTGTGGTATTGCCTGATATGCTTGTTTAGGCCTATGCTGTGCAGGCAATGCACCCTCTCCTAGTGGCTCCAAATATGGTCCTGGACTATAGGCCTATAGGAACTTCAAAGGAATTTTTGAATAAATATTTTTTAAGACATAGATAAATATGAAGAAAACTATGGTAATGTAATCAATAAAGTGTATTACACTTTATAAAGGAAGACTGTTATGGTCTTATTGTTTTCTTTTTTTAGGCCTACCCAGTATAAATCTGATAGACAATCAGATGTAAATTTACAGCATGTCATATTATGGATTTACAAATAAAGTAAAAATACTATTTGATACCTTTTTTATGCTCTTAACAAATATAATTATAATTTTTGTCAAAATTAATCTTACCCCCATCCCTAGGCTATATATACCAATTCAGGGTATTTATTTGCAAATTCGTGTAAGGGGGGGGGTAGATTTCAAGATTACCTCTCTTTTTTATCAGAAAAAAGCTTTACCCCCACTGCCCTATTGTGCAAATATATACCCTGAATTAATATATATAGAGGTGGGGGTAAAATTCATTTCTGAAAAAAATTATTGTTATATTTGGAAAGAGCATAAAAAAGGCATCATGTAGTATGTTTACTTTATATGTAAGTCAATGATATGAACTGTCAAAAATTTACCCAATCAAAATTTGAGGGGTATTGTCTGGGTGACAACTATCATGCTGAGAAAGTATAAATTCAGGAATCTAAAAGTTCCAGTTGTATTGACATGTTTTAGGATTTAGTTGTAATAGCACTTTTTCTTACATTTAGAAACAGTAACAAAGGGGGAATAATTGATAAATTTCTTTTTTTTAACCTTGTTCCCATCAGGGGCATAGCTCCAGCATTTGATAAAATTCTACTAAAGCTACTTTTGGCTATCTTGGAAAGGGGACAGGTTAGGAAAACGAAACTTTCAGGGATGGGTCTACAGGCTAAAGTATGTCCTGGGAAGGTGTTCTGAAGTTCCTACCTCCACTCCTCCCTCTAGAGGGCCCTGACCTTTGATCTTGAGTGAAACCTTGCAAAATAGATCTTTCTGCTTAAATGAATTACAACAACAAAATTTTCAGCTTCACAACTTTGCTCAAGCCCAAGTATTAAGGTTTTAAAAATACACAAATAAATTTTCTACATTAAAAAAAAAACATTGACATGGCTTAAAATTCTACTCAAATAACAGGAATTTTATTTTCAGAACTAAAGCCAGAGAAAAAGAAACCAATAACTGAAAATTAAGGTAAAGACTTGTTTTGTCAAATTTCAATAGGTTCTACCTGTTATGTAGGCAAATTTCAGGACCCTTTAGTAGGAGAAGGAGTGGAGGTAGGTAATTGAAAATACCATCCCAGGACATACCTTAGCCTGTAGATCCATCTGTCTTTTTGGTAAAATTCTACTTTAGCTACTTTTGGCTATCTTGGATAGGGGTTTGGTTAGGAAAAAGAAACTTTCAGGGATGGGTCTACAGGCTTAAATGTGTCCTGGGAAGATATTATGAAGTACCTATCTTCACTCTCCCCTCTAGAGAGCCCTGATCTTTGATGACCTTTAAAAATCTGTGTGTTATAAAAGTTAAACCTTGCAAAATAGATCTTCTGCCTAAATAAAGTACAACAAAGATTTTTTTTAGCTTTACAACTTTGCTCAATCCCTCGTTATAAGGTCTTAAATTTATGCAAATACATGTCATAAATTTTTAAAAAAAAACCATGGCATAAAATTATAATCAACTAACAAAATTGAATTTTAAGTAATAAAGCAAGAGAATAATAAAGTGAGAAATAACGATTTATGTAAAATTTTGACTCTTCTAAAGTTCAATAAGCATAGACCTTTCATGTAGACAAATTTTAGAACCCTCTAGAGAGAGAAGGAGTAGAGGTAGGTACTTCAAAAGACCATCCTGGGACATACTTCAGCATGTAGATCCATCGTTCACAATTTCATTTTCTAAACCTAGCTCCTTTTCATCAGAGCCAAAAGTAGCTAAAGTATAATTTTATTCCAGCAATTTATTGGGGGGGGGGGGGGCAAAAATTACAAATGCATTGGCGTAATTATAATTTATTTTTTACAAATTATTTGAAAAAAATATTGTAATTTAGGGTAATAATTAAAGTTTATTTTAATTTATAAAGGAAGGATGTTATGGTCTTAGTGTTTTCTTTTTTCCCCTGCCATCCTCAAACAACATCCACTGGTTTTTATCCGAAAGAAAAATTCTAGTTTAACTGCTTGTTGCTGTCTTGGAAAGGGGTCAGGTAAATGAAACCTTCAGTAATGAATCCAGGACCAAAAACACAATCTAAAGAGGTATTACTAAGCTTCCATTTTAACCCTTTTCTGATTTCCAAGTCTAGAAATTTGCCTACTTGGCAGGTTATACCTATTGAAATTTTGACAAAACAACATATCACCTTAATTTTCAGTCATCGGTTTCTTTTTCTCTGGTTTTAATTCTGAAAATGCAATTCCTATTATTTGAGTAGAATATTAAGCCATATCAATCTTTTTTTTCTAAATTTAGGAAATATATTTGCTGATCTTTGAAACCTCATGAATATGGATTGAGCTAAGTTGTGAAGGTGAAAATAGGTTTCTTGTACTTAATTAAAGAAGAAGATCTGTTTTGCAAGGTTTCATTGTTAGATCACAAAGATTTGGAAAGGTCATCAAAGATCACTGCTCTCTAGAGGGGGAAGGAGTGGAGGCAGGTACTTCAAAATACCTTCCTATGACATAATTTAGTCTACCTGTCCCTGAGGTAAAATGTTGTTTTGTTGAAATCTCAAATGTTATAGACCATAGAACTGTCAAGCAGACAAATTCCTAAGACTTAGAAATCATAAGATTATTAATGTGGAAGCTTGGTAATACCTTTCCAAAGTATGGTTTTGGCCCTGGATTCATAACTGAAAGTTTTATTTTCCTAACCTAACCCCTTTTCAAGATAGCAAATAGTGTAAACAATTTACTTACATTTCTGTCAGTTAGCAGTGTAAAACCTCTTAAGAAAACTGAAAGATAAATTCTCCCCTTGCATGTTCCTGAAAATGAATGGAAGGTTTAGCCTTAAGAAACAATGGTAGATTAGCCTCCTCCCTATAATGCCAAGCATTTACAATGCTAATACCAATTTCATGTCTTGTATCATAAAGCAAATAATGTTTACATTTCACAGAAATTATGAACTCCAGTATTTTTGTTGGGGAGGGGGAAAAGAGGGGTCTATATCCATATACTAAAGGGCCCTGGTTTTTTAAATATGTTGTTCTCCCAATTATGTGGGGGGGACTGCCCCCCCCCCCCAAACAACACCCCGGATTATGAATTAACTTTTTGATTTTCAGAATGGAATGATTCAGAGCTACTTGTTTTGCTTCACATCTCTATTTAACTTTGAGTTCACTTTGAAGCTTTATCCTTTTTATCATTTCACTCTGTGCAATTTACTGGTGTTTCAATACATTCTCTTCTACTAAACAACTGTGTATCTTAGCTAGATATATTTTAAATCTACCTTCCTTTCTGAGTAAGTAAATTTGGTCTCTATGAAATAGACTTGAAAAGCATTGAGATTAAGCATCTAAATCCACAGCTGTTCATTTTAAAAAGGAATAGTGCCAGTTTCAGCCATATTTATCATGTTTGGTGCTTGTACCCTATGTTGGATTTGGAGTGGGAGGGGGGTGAGTTGATTACTGTGAGGGAGTTACAACTTATTCTAAATTACCCAGTTGATATTGTAAGATAAAAGAGTACCACAATTGAGTGTTTGATTCACTCATCTATCTAATTGAATGCTGATGGGTTCTGATGAAGTTGTGTTACCTTTATCTTACAATATTACTTATAAATCAGAAGAGGAGAATTTGAAAGTATCTTTTTCTTCTTTACATTAGTTATCTAAATTTACACTTCAGAGCAAATTAAGATCCATCTTGATCTGTGAATTGCTCTAAAAATTGCTCCATTTTTTTCTAAAAAAGTTCTTTCACGTTCTTTGAATATTTTGGGCAAACATGTGAATTGGTTTTGAAAAATTACGTTTTTAGTATCTAAATCAAAAAAGAAAACCGAAGGGAAGTTTTTGTACCCCTCCCAAATTTTCTTGAATTGGCTGTGCTGTAATTTTCTAATTTTATGACGCTGTTCTCATATACCAACCCAACCTCCTGTGCTTTATTGAGATTATATTCTTTGGTGTCAATCATACTATTTTGACAACCACTGGATGGCGAAGATTGCTAATGAATTGTCCTATCAGTGCCACAAAGCTTAAAAGTCTCTTTATTAAAAAAAAAAAAAAAAATCCTCCGGAGCAATGTACCGATTAAATTCCTTAAGGGGGCATTTGCCCCTTATTGCCCCCCCCCTTAGTTACACTACTGCATTCACCTATTTACAGTTGTTTGAAATCCCTACAAATTTGACTTTGTTTATCTTGTATCTTGGTTTTATCTTCCAAAGTAATGGTGGATGGAGTTCTCATATTATCAAAGCGTTAAATAGGGGAAGAGCTGCAACATTTTCACTTTTCAGGAATAAAATGAGTGGAATAAAGAATTTGTCTTTGCATAAGAGGTTTTTTTTATCTAAGAATATGCCGATTCTCCATTACGGGACAAAGATCTGGGGACATGAGAACGCTGCCCAGTTAGAAAGCGTTCAGCTAGGTTATTTTAAGAGATTGTACGGGTTGCATAAAAATGACCCATACCCAGTTTCTTAAGGGAGACCTTGGACTATGGTCTCTTAAAAGTTATAGGACAGTCCAAATGACAAAATTTTGGATAAGGGTTGTAAAGTTACCCAGTGATAGGTTACTGAAGGCTTCAAATCCCTGTCATCAAAATCCCCTTTCAACGGAATGAAAAAAATTATATTTCTGAAAAACCCAGAGGTATCCATACTTTTTACCCTTCACCCTTTTGGTTGTCACTGAACTTGCATGGTCGCTGAGCAGAGCAAGAACACTACTACAATCAAGAGTCAATGATCCAGTCAGAGTTTTCACAATCCTTAGGGGCTATCACTTCCTACCCTTCAATGCGGAATATGTTCCAGGTCAAAAATTAGTTTTCCTCCCCCTAAAGAGGATTCAAGCTTGCAGTTCTATTTTTAATTAACTGATTAGGGATACAAAGGCTACTTGAGAGATTTTGGGAAGTGATAAGCCCTGAGGATTGTTGAAAATCTGACCGCTCATCAGCCCTTGTTACAACTATCATCCTAATAGTGGAATTATATTTCATGTTTCCTTTCACAAGCTTCCAAGTGATAAGGATCTGAGAAAGGAGTGGCTTGTGAAGATTCGAAGAGATGAAGGTCCCTTGTTCCAAATCTCAGATGCCTACACTAGATTATGTTCTAGACATTTCAACACTGAGGACTTCTATGCTGGTTTTGTATCTGGAAGAAGAGAACTCACTTCCGTATATGAAAGGGGCTGTGCTCTCCTCAACGCCTCGCTTTTTATGCTAAAGTTTGACTTTGTCTCAACTCTTTTTTAAACAATAAAAACTTTAGCGTAAAGAGCGAGGCGTTGAAGAGAGCACAGCCCATTTCATATACAGAAGCGAGGGTTTGGGGGGTGGCAGCCCCTCAACAACACATCCAAATCCCAGCACCTGGTAAGGTTCGAACAGGTGACTCAGCCTCATTAAATTTGTATAAAAACGAGTTTTTTTTAAAATAATTTCTGCACGTTTTTTTAAATTTTATTAATTATTATTGCTTGACTAACTGTTAGCTTATCTTTTCTGGTGTTAATGTTGGGGGGCTGCCGCCTCCCAAACCCCCCGTTTTTGAAAATTCTTGTGTTAAGGCTTTTAATTCCTGAATACTCAATCAAATGCACAGTAAGATTTTCTTTTTTCAACTTTTCTTCGAGCATGTGGGTATACAGCATGTTATCAAAGCAGTGGAGACTTACCTGTAACCTGAAGGCCGACTGTGATGTTCTGCTGGAGACGCCTGTTGAGCTGAAGGATTTAATGGATTTGATTTAAAAAAGAAACTGAGTTTCTTTTTTAAACTTCAAATTCAATATATAAAAAATTTTCTCTCACAGGAAATCGAACCCGGATCTTCCGCCTGACAGTCAGGAACAGCATCCATTGTACCACAGAGACGCTAGTTATGGTGTTTTAGTCTCTCGTATCTATTTTTGACGCAAGCAAATCCCCACAAAACTTGATATTTTGTTTTTGAACAATAGGGAAGGGAGGGTTGGATTGAGCTGAAATTTTGAGGATCAGCTCCCAGGCCCCAGCAAAGCTTATCCTCTAAATTTCAACCTGATTGGACAACGTTACAGGGCGGGTATGGTGGGACAAATTAACATGGGCTCTTATAGGAAAACGAGGTTTTTCGTCAATATAATTAAGGGGATAATTCTTTTGGTCTGAAAATATCAAAAGGCCCTAACAGGTCGAATTCCGCTTCAAATGAGTCCTCATTCACCCGGATCCGTTGCCAACTGTGGCCTGTAGGCGTGGCTGATAAAAAAAGAGAAATGAACTTTAAGTGGCTATATTTGTTTTTTGGAAAACAGGGAAGGAGTGATCGGATTGAGCTGAAATTTCGAGGATAAGCTCCCGGCCCCTAGGAATGCTTAACATCTAAATTTAAGTCCAATCGGACAACGTTAAAGGGGGGCTGTGGTCGGAGGGTCGAAACTTCCAGCCCATTTTTACCCATGAAGATAAAGTCTGGAGGAGGTGAAATTTTGCACGTTTCTTAGTTGGAGCTTGGGCTACAAAATACGATCACTGCTGTCTCTCTGCAACCACTAGGACCGGAAATCGCTTAACATTGTGGTGGGTCTCCTCTTTAGAGGCACAAGTGTTCCTTCTTGATTTTCAAGGTAGAAATAAATAAAGCAAAATCTGAGAGTTCAAGCCTCAGAGATGAGGATAGAGATTTTGTGCATGGTGTACCAACCAAAGAAGAAACCAAAGTATTTGGAACAGTTTTCAACAACAGTTGGAAGAAAACGCAGAAATTAAATTGGAATGAAATTAGAAGCATTGTAAAAAAGGCAATTTCTCATGGAAACAACTGAAGTCTAACTATACACCAGAAGGCTCCGTATATAATTATTTCTGTATGCCCTATAAGATGGTATTCTGCAACAGTTTCTCTACCAAATAAAACAGCATTAAAGGAAATAACAAGAATAATTTATCAATTTGTACTTAAAATAAAGTACCCAGCCAAATTAAAGACAACAGATTTGAATAGTGGCCGAATTTTTGATGAAAGACAGGTTTTAGTTAGGTTTCTTTTATATATATATATATATAGGTTAAAAAAAGAATGCTTATATTCGCAGGAACTCATAATCACATAAATCAAAGGAACTCTGAATCACAAAAATCAAAGGAACTCAAAATACATTACTTCGACATTTCCGAAGTGTTGCTTCTGCAACATGGACCGTTACTGAAACTTGAGCGTCAACCAATCAGCATCGCGAAACTCAACTCAAACTTGTTCGCAAAGAAATTTTTTTCCGTAACTGGTGCCTGTGAGGGGTTCTCTTTTGTGGTTTCTGGATACATCGAAAAGGTTTATCACATTAATCAAAGGACCTCAAATTACAGAAGCTCAGACAAGTATTCCAGATAATTTTGGAAATAGAAATCAGTCAGAGTTTTGACTTCATTTTCCCAAAAAACATTATCAAAAGGTATCCTTTGTATTATTATAACATTTTATGTCCATAATACAAAGTCACACCATGATAGTCCAGTAATGCCAAGTTGCCCTTGGATCTGATAATAATTGTGGTGGTCTTTTCTCAAGCATGTGAGGTATGGGCATTCAGCTAAAAACTGTTCCTCAGTTGTGTATCAAAGACTATATGGGCACTTGACTTCAATAATGCCATGTGGGTCTCTTTCGCATTGGTAAAACACACGTCTATCAGGAGACGTGGCAAGCCAGTACTCAGCTGGTATCACAATCCCACACTCCATAACCACAACATCCCTTCCTCTTTTTTTCATATTTTTTTGTAAATTCAAACAGCAGTTGCTTCATGCATCCTGCCCCACTTTACAGCTGGGTTTCTATCCAAATTTCTATCTGCAAATACAAAACTGATTTTTTGCTCCAAGGAGTGACCCTTTTCACCACCAAACCGAATGTGCTGGAGGTAAGTCAAAACTTACGAGCACGGACCCATGTTTCACTATCAGTCTTTCTGCAAGAATTTTTTTCAATTTTTTTGGCTTCTGATGCTGACACTCTTAAGGAGTCTATCACTTTCTGCTGTTTTGGATCAGGATTTGTCAACATGTAACTACCTGTACGCCCATACACAGGAACATCAGGAAACTCAGCAGCCTTGAACAATGCACTGGTTACAACACTGAGATTGGTTAAAATACTACAAGTAGGATCATCTACTTGTAAATGGTTGGTCAATGTTGACAGCACTGGGCATTCCAATAATCTATTCTGAACAAGCTTGGCCTGGAAATATTCTCCTCTTTCGATGCCGTCTTTCAAAAGATCTGCAAGAAAATCCTGTTTTAAAGGTCTACTTAACACAAAAATACAAGTTTTAGCATGCCTTGGACTTCAAACTTAAAGTGCTTGCATCAATCTGGAACTGAGAGAGCCAGCAGCATAGCCAGGATTTCGTTTGGGGGGGGGGTGACAGGCTACATAATATAGTAGTCAAGAAAGCAAAAAATGGCATTAATTGGAGTGACGGATCCAGGATTTACGATGAAAGGAGGGGGGGGAAGAAGTAAAAAGTATTTCCTTGTCTCGAGCAATTTTAATTATAGGCAAGGTCATCCTAATTCCTTTGGACCTTAGGAAGGGACGACAAAAATGTGCGGACTAAGTCAAATCTGTGCAGAAAATTTTGAGGTTTGAAGTGGTAAATATATCTATTTTGGGCAAGAAGATGGTTTGAAAGCAGTGCTTTCTGCCGCAAAGCAGCGGAAACTTTAGAACCATGTATAACTAAAAAGTGTACTATTCCATATATTTACTTCTTTT
This sequence comes from Artemia sp. Qi Xiang Cuo, assembly GCF_049724085.1. Lineage (NCBI taxonomy): Eukaryota > Metazoa > Arthropoda > Branchiopoda > Anostraca > Artemiidae > Artemia > Artemia sp. Qi Xiang Cuo. Next base: position 4,664,319 of record NC_142803.1, read on the forward strand.
ACACCTATCTTAGAGGATTAAATTATCTTAAAACTAGTGTTGTGTGAAGAGTCTAAGTTTTAAGAAAATGTCTAGTAAGAAATGTCATTTTCTATTTTTTTTTTTCTGCTCATAATGAAGTTGGTGAATAGTCAAGGATAAAAAAGTATTTTCTGGCATGAAGCACTACATTTTTGGATTTACCACTACAGTGTGCATTTTTTTTTTCTATGAACAAGTAATTACTCTTTGGCTCCTTAATGCCTCCCGCCTACAGGACCTAATCTTCTGTGCCAACCATACTATTTTGATGACCATTGGATGGTGAAGATTGCTAATGAATGGCACTTCCAGTACCAAAAAGCTTAATTTTTGTGTTAAAAATGCATTTTCAAGTCTCTATTACAAAACCAATAAAAGAAAAATTCCTCTGGTGCAATGTACCAACCCATCCTTAGTTACGCAACTGATGATAAGTTCCAGGGTTTTTGAACAGTCTGGAATAAGCAATTTAAGGCATTACAAGAACGCCGTTGCCCCCTTTGGACTGGAAAATTTTCCAATTTTAAGGCATTTATGACAAACTTTACCAGATTTCAGAGGGAGGGAGATCACCCCTATCCCCCCCCTAATGTACGCTACTGACCGCTGTAACCATGAAAGCCATGTAAAACCTTAAGTAAACTTGTACAACAACCCCTTTTGCTTTATTGGAACTTGTTATTTGTTGTCTTATTCCTTGGCATGTGTACTGGTAGTCCTGAAGCAAAACTTCTGAGATGCAAGTCAAAACAGCAACTCACAGCATGCTTCACGCATGGAACAGGTCAGCTACTGCATTCCCCAGTTCAAAGCCCAGAAAGCTGCCCAAAGGAAGAACAGAGAAATGCAAAGAAAAAGGTTTTTCTCATCATCAAAATGTTCACATGAGAGCCATCTCAGGATCCTAAGTCCAGGAACAGCTTACATTTGAAGATATAATTTTTAAACATACGTTATTGTTTCTGAGAGTAAAATAAAATTGCTTTTGTGAATCATATTTACCTTTATAAAAAACCATTAACAAAAATAAAGCTTATATAACAGAAACTCTGTTCTACATGAAAATGCAGATACAGTCGGGTCAAAGGAAAACCTAAGGTGCATAAATCACAATCTCAGACTGAGAGAATCATATTGACTGATTCGCAGGTCATATAGCTGAGTTGTTTGTTGAGTTGACAGTCATCCTTCTCGAACTTGGTAAATGTCAATGTCCATCACCTTTTGTGGCTCAAGATCCCGCTTTCTCATGTAATTCCACTGTTGAGGCATCTCGGTGCAGCTCAGGGAGGCAGGGATTTCTTTGTACTTCAGACTGCATCAAACTGATAATTCTCAAGAGCAACACCAGGTGATTGCAAAAAACACTTCCAGCAATGCATGAACAAGCACTGTTGATAATCTGACTGTCACATGAAAGATAGACTTTGATTGAATGTGGCTTGTCCCTCTTTTTAAAACTGCAATAGCAACTCCCTTTTATCACTAACCCTTTATTTCCAAAAAGTCCTTCCACTTCTAAAATATGCACGGTTTCCAGGTTAATATATTGCTCCACCAAAAAGCTGTAGCTTCTCTTGAGTTGCCGGCTGGCTGAATTTGAAGCTTTGTAATAATCTTCAATAAGATTGTATGAGATAAGTGGGACAATATCAAGATCTCTGCACTACTGGCCCTAAAAAATATGAGAAAATTAGAGTTGACAAATTTTGTACTGATTTGTTCTTCAAATAGACATAGGCCTAGGCCTAACCAGTTAAACTGAGGAGATTTGAGTATGGTCTTTAGGTATTAAATTACTATATAAAGTTCCGAGTGTGTTGGAAGAGTAACACTGCTATGGGCTGCTTTAAATCAGTGGTTGAGGGGGGGGGGCACCACCTACCGAATAATAAAAAATAAATAAAACTGGATGTGAAGTGGAGGTACCATATTGGGAAATTTATAGGGGGCTAGGCGCCTGGCCCCCCCTAAAACTGCCCCTACATTAAATAATTTTTTTATTAACACTGATATGCTTTTGTGTGACAGACATACAGTAAACTTTTTATTGGAGATCTGAGATCAGACACTGGAGGCCAGAGTGCTAAAAATACAAATTTATACTCTTGTGTTTGGTGTAGCCTGAGGAAAAGTTAGAAAAAATGCAGCGATCCTGCTGCTCAAGGAAAAGCAGGAGAAAAACAGATTAGTATCAAGGTCCGTTTTCAGGAGAGGAAGAGGACTATTACCATGTGCTGAATTGCTGGGAATGGACTTAAATCTCACTGATAGCTGATCAAAACCAAGGCCAGAACTAGGGGGGCACAGGGGGCAGCTGCCCTGGGCACTGAGTTGTGGGGGCGCCAAAGGTGTCCCCTGCAACCCTCCAAAGTTAATTAATGTTTCCAAAAAACATATTTTGATTCTGTTCTAGGGACAGAAACTGAGGGAGAGGGATCCTGAGCTCCTCCAATGGCGCCCTTCTCAGCTAGGTCAACTCATAAATTCTCAGTCACAACACAAACATAACTGAATTTCATTAATATGTGCTCACTCTGCAAAACCCACTTGTACTTTTCATTGGATCCAATATGTTCATGGAACAAAAATCAATTCTGGTAATTGATTAATCAAATTTAATTTCACATTGAATTCATTAAATAAAATTAACTCGATTAATTGAATAATTAATTTGAATTCAGTTTCAAAATCAATTCCGAATAGCTTATATTCTATAAGTAAATCATTTTTTTGTATTCATATATTCAAAATCTAGTTATTGGTAAAAGCAAGGCCCAGGGACATAGTCAGGGGCAGGGGTATCACCAAGGAGGGGGGCATAATATTTATTTTAAAATTATTTGCTTTCCTACAAAGAAATCTGAGATACAAATGAAAAAAAAATACACATTTTAGTAGAAAGTTTGAAAATTTTCCAGCACTTTGCACCAGAAAATACTATTTCAGAACATCCAATTATTTTATCTGCTGGCAAATAAGCAAGAAAACAAACTGACAATATCCTTGAACTAGATTTATAAAATTTGATTCTTTGCGGCAAACTATTAGTTAATGATTATTATATTTGGATTCAGCATGAAATTCTAAATGGAGATGTAGGTCTATTTCTTAGCTATCTCAATATTCCATGAATGGAAAAATTTACCAAAATGTTACCACATGATGCCTGTGCAGTTGGAACACAAAATATTAACCTGGCTGGACATAGAGGAATTTTTAGAAGGGCACTGACCCCAAAACCATCCAATTATCATCACCTTTGTAGCAGAATCTAGCCTAAGTTTTCTTGGTACTGATTCACAATGTTAATTTCTAAGGGTCAAATTTTCCTTATTTGTGTAGCATATTGGGAATGTAATGTTAACAAATAAACGGGTTTCATAACGTCAGTAAGTGCTACAAGGCCATGTGTCTAATTGATAAATGCGCGAAGAGGCAGACATATGATTAAAGTTTTTTGTCCCATCACCCTCTCTTTTCTTAACTATCCCCCTCTTTTTTTCCAATCCCCTCTCTTTTTTCCCAACCCTCTTTTTTCTTAATCAAATACCCCAATAATTAAAACACACACACACCTTCTTGTCTCATAATTCGATAACTATAGCTTGAGAATAGTTTTTAATCATTCGTGGACAATAATGGCAATTTTGTAGCTCGGATTAATTGTGTAGCATATTGGGAAAATACACGATTTTGACTCTTAGCGTCGTTTGATATTTAGTCAGAATTTTAATTGGGGGATAGCGCCCCCAGCTCCCCAAAATCGAAGCTCACTCTAATATATTAACAGTATTGTTTATATTTAAAGGCGACGTATTTTTAAATTTTAGTCTTAAAAATAAGATATTTCTGTAAAGTACTTAAGAAGCATTTTAAACCAAATAGCCTATATCTGAACGGATTTCATAAAACATATTTTAAATACGATACTTAAAGAAAAAAACAACTTTGACTATAATGGATGTTTGATATTAATTCCCAATAATCCTAAGCCTCACTCCGCAAAAACCAAAGCTCTTCCCAGCACATAAAATAACACTATTTTGATTATTAGGTCCGTTCGATATTTATTCAGAATATAAATGGGGTACACCGTCCCCCGGCCCCCCCCCACAAAACCTCAGCTCATCCCAATACCTTAACGATATTGTATATATTTAAAGGAGAGACATTTTTCAATTTTAGTCTTATAAATGAAATATGTCTGTAATCTACCTAAAAAGATTTCGAAGTCAAATAGCGTATATCTGAATGGATGCAATAAAACATGTGAATTCGAGCCAGATAAACTTATCAGTTTGATAAAACCCAGATAAGAGGCAATTTTAGTTTTAAATAAGAGATTTTCCAGCAACTCTTTTTATAAAGACCCTTATACCTGGTTGGCTATCACATAAACATATGAATTTGAAATTGATTAATGTAATAGTTTCATAAAATCCAAATGATAGATACCTAATAGGTAACTATATGTAAAAGGTTTTGAATATAAAGAAATAATACATATATCCACTTACCAAGATTATTTTAGAATTCTCCTTTGGAAAATGAACAGCTTTAACAATAAAAGGTTATTTTTTAAAGTTTTTTTTTCAACTGATCTAAAAAAACTAATTGCATCTTCATTTATACTGAAAAACATGATTATAAGGCCTCCGAGCCAAAACTCGTATTTTTACAAAGTAACCACCTTTGAATACGAAATTTGACGATCTATAGTTTTTGCTATCGAACTTAGAAAAACATGTTCGACAAGTCTTGTGTAATTCATTGTAAGGTTTGGACCTTATATATGAATATATGAGCACCGTTAGTAGCAATATCTCTGATTGGCCCAGGAAATAGGTGTTCCCTCAGAAACCAGTCTGGTTGCATTACAAACTCTCGTCCCTGAATGTCTACTTCCAAATATAACATGATTGGTCGCTTTATACCTCCAAAATATAACGTGTTTGGTGACATTATGCAATATCTCCTGAAATATCCCCTGAAAGTACTAGATGGCTCACTACTGTTAAATACTATAACAAAAACCTAATTGCTTTCACTGACAGTTAAAGAATAATATTTTTGTTTCCGCAAAGTAAAAATGCACGAAAAATTTATATTGTGTCACTAGTGACTCACTATATGACTGGGACTCCTTGGTCATTTCAAACCAAATAATTGAGTGTCTGTCTAAAATAATAGATATTTTTTTAAGATTCAAAGAAATGGCAGGAAACGAACTTGAGCTAAAATTGAGGATTTTAGAGGCAATTTTCTGAACTTTTGCTTAGTCAAGTTTCCAAATAAGGAGATATAGCTACAAGGCCTATGATAGCCACTCTTTTGCAAAGTCGCTATTTTGTTTGAGCAAAATTAGTAGTATCGTATTAATTACCACTGAACCTACAAGGAAATATACAAGAATGTGTGCAGTTTCAACAGGACAAGACCTGTTAGACCATTTTCTTCAGCTACAAAGACAGATTTACCTGCCAGACAGGTTTCTGCAGCTACGCCCATTTTCTGGACCAATCAGAGACAATGGATACAGAGGGAACTCCATATATGGTGACTCGATTATCATAGCTATGATGCTATAGCAAGCAATCTATAGCAATCAGATTCGATATAAGGAGTGATTTTCATTGTAGTTCATATTAGTAAGAGAATTAAATTCAGAGGGAGAACAGTTATTTTTATACAATATTATTTGGCAAGATATTGGCAAAAAAAATGAGTGGTATGTTTACACTATTGGAGCTTGATAGGGGAGTAGATAACAACAGCAATGATACAAAGACGAGAGTACCACACGTAGTAGTGGAAATTACACGAGGATATAGACTAAGCTTTCAATGGGACGATATGTATGCAAGATATGTGATATCAGTGAGCAAATTTAAATTGGAGGAGCAATTATGCTTTGCAGCGAAACTAAATACAGTGCATATAAATAGACTTCAAGTTGTATTAGATACCATAGTGAAATATATCGAGGAAAATAAATCGTATCCGTCATTATTATTATTGTAATTATAATTAATAAAATTAATTCTAAATCAAAGATATTTTTCTATAGTATTTTAGCATATACTTTTAAAGTAGAAAAAGAATCCTGGGTATTCTGAAGTTCGTTGGGAGAGCGTTAGGACTCTAAAAAATGGATAGATTTGAGAAAGACAAAATTATACGAAATCTTGTGTTTATGGAAAAACGTTTGATTCTATATGATGATTTTCTGAAGTTATCTCTTCATTGGAAGATATTTTCTCATGGAATGCTTGTCGATATAATGAAAACTAATTCTCCATCATTAGACTACTGTATGATGCTTTTACGTCGTGGTACTAAGGCATTTAGACAATTTATTGACACATTAATCTCGACAAGACAAAATGATATTGTGGATTTGCTTTTGATCACACTACCTTAGAAATTTAAGACTATGATTTTTTTCACGAGAAAGATTTTGGTAAAAGAGGATTTACTCCTCTCTCTATCCCGCTCAATTTGTTGATCATAGCTCAGTTTTAGTGTCAACACATGAAAAAATGTTCTATACATGTCCACTATGCATGTGGACACTGGGCAGCTGGTCATCATATGGGCAGCTGGTTTTCATGAGAATTGTAAAATTATTGACGAGTATGATGAAAAGTCCAGATTATGCGACCCGTATAAATTGCATAAAGGATATGCAATACAAATTAAAGTTGTAATTCCTGTCTTGAAGAGATGTTTGACTCTCACCCTAGAGGACACCTATGCTCTAATTGTCACTGATAAATGTAATCAATGAGAGAATACATATCCTGGTATGATTGGAAAGAATCCTAAACGTGATTTTAGTTTATTGTTAAGAGATTGGTATTGTCTTGGTTTTACATTGTTTTGGGAGGAGGAACCACGTCTACGATTCAACTGTTGGAATAAAAAAAGAATTTGGTTTCTACGTCATAGTTGTGAAGACAATGGCTACTATGATGATAAGCATACTGATTTTTATTTGGCTGTTACAGAATTTGATTCACCACTTGAGGACACTGTATGTGACATTGCTTCAAATAACCAAATTGAAACGCGCGAATTTTACAATACGAATGAAAATAGTACCATTCAGTTCAGTTCAGTTCAATATGGGTTTTAATTAAAAAAAAAAAAATATAAAAATACACTTAACTCAGTTCCTTGTGCATTGATGCACGTTTGGGCCCGTAATAATTGCACACTCTAAATACAGCGTGGCCTCCTGTCCTCTCCAATTTCCACCCCGAACCGCCATCAAATAACAATAAATTTAACACAACTTCTCCTCTACTCACGACCCTTGAAGTATCAAACTAAAATATGATAATTAATAATAATATCGAAAAATTCTAAACATAATAATAATAAAATAAATCTAGTAAATAAATATTTAATCTTTTTGATATTTTTTCATATTATTTTTAAAAGAACCGAGATACATATATGACTTCAGCTCTTGCGGAAGTGCATTCCACTCTCTAGCACACGCAATTCTAGGAGAAAATTCCGACCTAGCTGTCAGTGTCTGGGGTATATAAATGTCTGATGAAGATCGTGTATTTAAACTATGGATTTGCGATGCTAGTGTGAATAAGCCTTTAAATGGTGATGAGAGTGTTCCTGAAAAATATTTAAAAAAAACGGTGCAAGATAGTCTGTAAAGTGATGCCATTGATAGTCTGTTCGGTGCTGGGCCTAAAATTTGAAGTGATTTATTGTGAACTGAGTTTAGTCTCTGTAAATGTGTCTTGAAATTAGATTGCCAAACCGTAGAACAATATTGAATATGAGGCTTGATAACTTCAATGTGAATCAGGATCAGTATTTTTTTAGGGAAAGCTTCGTCTCGACACTTGCTATGTGATGTCTGAACGAGAGGTTTTCGTCGATTAAAACCCCTAGGTAACGAACGTGTCTTTTTTCTGGTCTCTTGATAAGTCAACGAGAGGTTTCAATACCAATCGCATCAGGAGCCAGCAAATCTATACGTGAAAAAAATAAAACACTCGATTTGTCAATGTTGATAACTAGACGATTTGCGTCCATCCACAGGTACGTTTCTTGAAGAATGTCTTGTAGCTTCGTTTTGAGAGACTTGATGTTCCATTCTGAGCTTGCCATAAGTGAATCGTCCGCAAATGCCGTTAGTTCGTCCTCGGCATCTACTATAGACCCCGGCGTCGTTTGTGGGTGTCATAGTTTGCAGCAATAAGGGCTACGACTTACAGGAGTCAGTACTTGCTGAAGATCATTTACGTGAACAAGAAACAATACAGGTCCCAATTTAGAGCCCTGTGGCACCCCGCAGTTAACTACGACATCATTTTTATGGTCATTTCCTGTGTACATTCGACGATTTTCCAGGTAAGACTTAAACCAATCTAGGACTTGGCCACGAACTCCAATATGACCCAGCTTTCCTAGTAATATTTCGTGGTGCATGGTATCAAACGCTTTCTTAATATCTAGGAGCACTGCTGCAGGTAAAGCACCCGAATCTAGGATTCTGTTTACGAATAAACTTAGTGAACTAAGGGCGTCTTCGGTTGAATGGCCAGCCCTAAACCCGAATTGGCTGCTGTTAAAAAAGCCTTTGGCCTCTAAATATTGGTAAAGCTGGTTTTTCATTGGCGTTTCAAAGACATTCGAGAAAATTGATAAGATTGAGATTGGTCTATAATTTTCTGTGTTTGTATGACTTCCACCTTTGTGAAGAGGTATTATCTTTGTCTTTTTTAACATTTCAGGAAAAACCCCTTTATCTAATGAAAGATTTACAATGTAAGTTAGCGGCTCAGCAATGGTCGTCACTACTGCTTTCAGTGTTTTTGTGTGGACCAGGTCAAAACCTGAAGCAGAAGAGCCCTTCAAATTTTTTACGAGTAATTCGAGCTCACCTGGTGTTACAGGACTCACTGCCATTGATTTCATACACTTCGGGCCAAGGTATTCTTTGTGTGATTTAGATGGTCTCCCGACGGAATTTGCTGTGGTATCGCCGATATTTGCGAAAAATGTACTCAGTGATGCGGCAACCTGTGTAGGTTCGGTAATTTCATCATTCACGACCAATTTCGCTGGTAATGTGGAAGACTTAGTGGTTGGCCGTAGAACCGAGTTGATAATTTGCCAAACTTTTCGACCATCCTTCCCGCTTTCCGTCAGCTTTTGGTGCAGGTAGCCACGCTTTGCTCTTCGTAACACAGTCCGAAGGACTTTCCTGTCTTGTTCATACTCCTCTAGCCGCGCTAAGCTCGGAAAGCGTCTATACTCTCCCCAAAGGTGGTTTATCTTATTCACACAGGCCAGAAGACAATCCGTCATCCAGGGGCTAATTGGCTGGTCTTTTTTGCGTTTATTAGTTCTCGGGTTTCTCACGCATCATCTACTGTATACATCCAAGAACACCGAGTGAAATGCCCCAAATGCTTCGTTTACATCTTGAACCTCCATTACGTTAACCCAGTTTAATTGCTCTAGTTCCTGTTTTAAATTCTTCCAGTTTTCCTCTGTTAAACATATAATCGCTAACATAGGGTTGATTCGGGACCTTATCTTAGCTGGTTCTGAAAGGCTGAGTGTTGCATAAAGGTGGAAGTGGTCTGATGTGTCGCTGACGAGGACTGCCACCGACTCTGGGAGCAATGAGCTGAATATGTTGTTGATAAGTGAATTCGTACTCTCAGTAACCCGTGTTGGAATCGTAACAGCAGGGTATAGGCCTGAACCTGCCATATTATTTAGAAAATCTGCAGCTTCAGCCGTTAGCGGAATACTGAGGTTAATGTTAAAATCTCCCATGAGAATAAGCTCATTTTTTTGACGGTGTGATAGCTCCAGAACTTGAGCCATATGTTCAATAAACTGAGGCATTGACCCTGACGTTTAATGATAAATTTCACCCGCAATAAAATAATTTTTTTTATTTGGGTACCGTAATACTTATCAGAACCACAACTCGAAAAGTCGGTTAGTATCTTGTGTAAGGTCTTGCCTAATTTGAACAATGTTTGTGTCGTAGATATAAATTACTATACCACCCATTTTCATTAATTTTCTTTTGATAAAATGGCCATTATAACTTGGAATATCCAAAAGGCTTTCGGTTTGTTGTGTAATAAATGTTTCACATAGACCTATACAATCTGGTCTAAGCTCCCGTCGACTCTAGGTCAGAAAATGAGGAATACAGTCCTTGGAAATTCAAATGAAATACCGAAAGTTGAGAATCGGAAGACTTCCCAGTAATTAAATTAGAAATTACATATTTACTTTTAGGAAAATTTTTATTATCAAACAAATGGAAATCATTTTCTTGACCAATTTCTTGATCAAAAATAAGCTTGAGATTTAAATAAGACTCTTCTAAATTCTTTAATCTATCTATATCAAAATCTCTGATACCTCTCGGGGATGAAGCTGAAGAAAGAGTCATCACTTACCAACAGCAATCGGCGGTCCTTCGTGAAAATTCCAGAAGAGCGAGGAGTAAAAAGCAATGAACATACCCGATTGAGCTTCTTGATGGAACACTGAAAGGAAACAAAAACAAACTAGATACCTTGAATTTTGGGAACATGAAAAAAGAGAAAAAAAATTGAACAAATATGAAACAAAAAATGAATAAAAAAAAATTTTCGCTTTACATCCTTCACTGTCATACAACTTAAAACAGAATTACTGTGCGGCTTCAACAATAATTAAAAAAAACTTCTCACGATATCACTTACATAAAAATTAAATATCGGAAATAAAAAGACAAAACTACTGGTCGGAAACAACCTCCTCTGGGTCATTTTTGGCAAACAGTTTTAGCGGATCGAAACAGTCATCATCGTATTTCACCCACTGCTGTGAGCTTTTTGAGTTTTTTGTCTCCAGCCAGAGTTTCACGTTACGCTGGACCACACGAGTCTCACTGACCTTCTCTGCTCCCTTTGCATTTTTTAGCTTGTAACCGAGAGCCAATAATTTCTCTCTTCGCTTTCCTAATTCAGCAGGTAAGTCAGTTGACACGTTGTAGCCCGTTTTCTTTAGTTTACCACATTCTTTAAGAATCAATGAGCGATCATAATTCTTGAGCTGCACGAAAATAGGCTCAACTGTTTTTTTCCTACCGCTCCGCAGACTAGGACCAACACCATCATCAGACGCGGTGGATTTTTTGACCCTATACGCAACACTGATACCTATTTGATCAGGATCTGCAATCCCAAGTTTTTTTCCGAAGAAATTTTTTACTGTATCACGAAGATTTTCAGATTCATTTGGCGTATCGATCCCGTGAAGCAGAATATTGTTTCTCTGTGTATGTAAATCCACTCGAAGTGCAGACGATTTCACCTTAATCAGTTCCAATTTTAACAGGTTATTTTCTGTCTTCAATACCTTATTTTCTTTTTGTAGCATCGAAATCGTAGCAGTTAACTCATCCATTCGCCAGTCAAAATGCTCTTTTGTTAGTGATGTAGCCATCTCTTATTTTTTCAACAATAATGGCGCACAATTTCGAAAATCCTTAAAAAGTCATGAAAGGAAACTTACTCGCAATGACCCGTAATTTGTAATATCCAGATATTACTTAGGGCCCACTTTCAGCAATCGCAATCAGTCAAAACTTATTATCCAAATTGTTTATCCAAGCAGCGTCCTTTGGGCAAGTGACGTAGCTAATCCAAATTCATTTCACACCCAGAGACCTTCACTGTCTGAACGCTAACAGGTAACTGACTATGTCATTGGCTATACAAAGAAATATGATAAGACTTAAGTTACATTATACTGTAGAAAATGTAACCCTGATATTAAAGGACATCAGGATCAGTATGCAGTGAACTCAGATGATTTTTCTGCAATAGTTGTTCTCGAAAAATACCTATACATACTAGAAAAAGAAATCTAAAGAGTAGAAAAGTCATTTTTAATATGTACATTATTTTTATTAATAAACAATTTTACATACATTTTTAGAACATTTTATTCGTAGGACACTAAAATCAATATTAAACACATTTGAAAGTATATTTTCCACTAGGAAGTCGTTGAGTCGAGGAACATCAAGGTAAATGCTGAGAAACTGCTTGTAGGTATAGCCACGACATCTGAACATGAAAAAGAGTAGTGCATGAAAACTACATGTCTTAGTCATTAAATCCTGTACTCTCCTCTGATTTTGAATAATAGTTTTCCCACTGCTCTCAATAAAGTTGTATGTGTGGAGTGTAGAATTTATATGATGGGCCAAGAGGATCAAAAAATTCAATATTCTTCACTGTTTGAAAGATGCAAAACCAATGACCTGTCTTAATACTCGAAGGGCTTCTATAAACAATGATTAGTGTATTGTTAACACTTGGAATTTTTTCAATGAAGTCCGATGGTATACAATAGGACTTATATTGGGACATGTATAAATCCAAACCAAATACGCTAATTACTTGATTTGTGTTTTCGGGTGCAAAGTCTAATAGAACACTGCCGTCGGGTGTGATTTCCCAGTAGGTTTCAAATAGACTCAGTGGTATTAACTTAATATTTTCAGTCAAAGCATCGGGAAATATGCACTCTAAACCTACATTCCCCGTTCGTACTATGCTCATATCTTGAGTGCCAGACAAGTACAAAACAATTACACTATGATTTTTTAAAAACGTTGAATCGGTTATTCCATTTTCAAATAGTTGTGAGTCATGATCTAGGGATTGCATAGTCAATTGATACAGAGTTCTATAGGATTCTTTATCAAATGATAGAGTGTACAGTGGAATTCCATTCACTTTGCATACAAGGCTAGATAGACCAAAAAATTAAAGTCATGGGGGGATACAGTCCAGGATCCAACGGCACTACCACTATTCACAAAGACCAAAGCGAGTTTTGATGGGATTTTTCCATTGATAAATGATGAATCGGTATAACTGTGAGAGCCAGTGGCTATGTGACGTTTATTGGTGACCATATGGGGGACAAGAAGTTAGATATTGTTACTATTGGATCTCAGCTTTTCCACTGACAATGCAACAGAGCTAATAACCTGTTGTTTTCGAACATAAAGAATTGCTGAAGTGATAATGACATTGGCATCACGTGCTGCAGCCAGTGTTTTTCTCAAAATAAAATTGATGGAGCTAGTTGTAACTTTATGTCAATCTTAACATTAGGAGGTAACCATTGGGATATATTGAATATCTCATGATTTAATTTTCAAACTAGATGATACTCCTGAGTCACTGTAGCAGTTAACTCACCGTCAGTATCAACACCTTGTCTATATTCATAGCCTACTGCCAGTCCTCTCAACTCCTTATATGCCTTTGGTGTCATCATCTTAAATTGTAAGTAGCTTGCATAGTTAAATAAATTATTGCTAGTGCTCACCAATGTTTCATTAATGATTATATTAATTTGTTTGAACAAGTTGTATTGGATACAGTTTTCAACGGACAGGCCATCGACAGCACTGGGAGTTGTATTGTCTGACTTCTTCTTCACCGCAACATTTAAATCAAAAAAATATTGATGATAAATCTATGAAATAATCTTCATTGGAAAATATCTGAAAGTGTATATATTCCGAGAGGGGTTTCTGAGGATGAGACTGTTCGTAGTAGCCATACTTGAAATTGACATCAACATCTTTAGTATTGAACAGATTCAATGAGGAGGTAATTGACGGATGCGATTCTTTTTGGGGGAGATAGGTCATCTTCAGGAAAAAAAACCTTCTTTGATCTAACAATCTTTTTCTTCGTATTCTACTTGTTGGTCTTCTTCTTTTTATTCCTCAAAGTCGTTGTAGATGCATTTCGCTTCCCAGCTGAGTAGAGACTGATGAGTGAATGATGACCACGCACCCTTTTTAATCCTCTCCTATTTTTGCTGGGATATTAATTGCTCGCCAATGGTTCTTGCTGACGATCTAATATTTTCTTTAACAGTCTCGTTGAAATTTTTACCCAATCTCAAGTTCTGTGGTGTTGAGGCAGCAAAATTTGATGCAGCAGGTACAAGATATTTCCGGGCAAGGGGTAGTGCAGAACGAAATAGCCTATCAAACCAACTGCCAAGACCATAGCCAGACATTGTAGTAGGCCCCTTGTAATAGTCCAATCCATGACCTATTTGACGAGGACTCAGAGCATAGCAGTCAATATCAGGACAGGCAAATGGAATTCTTCTATTGTTCATCTTAGGCAGCGACAATGTTTCGAAAATGACATGCAATCACAGCTAAACCTTTTGTTATTGCTAGTGGATCAGCCAATTCGCTTCTTAGTGTTAACTGACAGAGTTCCAAATATGAAGTGTTTACAGAAACTTACTGAAAATGCTTTATATTATCGTGATGAACATGTTCATGGGTTGTTTTTCGTTCAAGAACACGTAGGAGAGGGACGTTTGAATTACCAACTCTCGATGTTTCCACAAAGGATGCATAAAGAAATATACAAGACTCCAAGGCGAAACCAGGTGGATAATCAGCAAAAATAACACGGTTCATCCCGCTAATACTTCCAGTGTTTTCACCACTGATCATATTCTGTTTAAAGCAAAGAATATCTCTCAGATTATCATTGAGATGAATCATTTAACTGTCAACAGTTGAGCTAATGTAAATCCCATCGTGTTCCATTGAATAATTAAATTGGAATGAACCTTTCGTACGAGATGAGATTTTTCGATTGATTGTACAACACAAATCAGTCATACTACCATATTCTTTATATTTGAGTGTGACATGAGCATATTCAGTATATTTGAGTGCTTCAACCCATTCATACTCGAAAAAGACTCACCAATCGAATGGTATAGCTTTTATCGCATACACACGATCCTTTCTCATTATATCATATGTATTTTTGAAAATACAATCTACAAGAGCAACTTCATAATTTCCGTCATCGAATTTGATGGTGGGGGAGTTTTGTCCAAAAATCACTTGTTTTATCAAAATCATTGTATTGGGTCAGAGACGTTGGACATAAATGTTACATAAAAATCATTGGGCATTGTTAATGTCTTCAACACCGACCCAAAAATGAAAATCAGAGTTCAATCCTAGCCAACGACCAAGTAACTATTTCTTGCCCCAGCGAGTATGAGGCTTTGATATCTTTTCAATTTCATAGATTTCACTATTCTTTTTAACTTTTTTTAGTTCATAGTCATAAAAGCCACCAAGAATCTTTTTATCTTTGATGTCTTGTAGACGATAAGTTATGGGTTTGGTGTCTAGGATCTCTGCTACTTTAAAAAGTTCAGTGGGCCACAAGTAATTCCCCTTTTCAAAAACATTGGTTGTTCTATTAATTTAAACAGTATCAACAACATTGAATTTTTTCTTCACAATCATTTCATTGGACTATTGTTTAAGAAAAGTGTCAAATGTATTATGATCAGCATGATGAACTTCCGTTGGGGTTGAGTCGGACAGTGATCAATGGGGTCGTTGATTATAAATCAACATGATTTTATCTTAATCCAGAATAAAAGCAGCCGTATTTTTCAATGTAAAATATCTTGAAATTAAAAGTCGAATAAATCTTATCAGTCGTTCGGCCAATGCAGCTTTTATAGGACTGTGACTATGATAGAGCATTGTATTATATTTCATTAGTAGTTTTTCGACATGTAGATTAACAAATTCAATACCCCGATCCGTTTGTATTTTTTATAAGAAACTAGTTCAAGAATACTTTCTATAGCATGAGTAACTTCAACACCTCTATTTGTCTGCTATGGAATGGCATACGCATAGTGACTAAAAACACTGGTTATAGGTAGAATGTACTTGTATGGTGTATTGTGGCGCCTTTGAATCTCATCGAGAGTTAAGAGATCTGCTTTCATTATGTGCAGCAGGAAAAAGGCTTTAGTTTTTCGATAGTGATTAGCACGAAGCCTATGATTTCGATATAGAGTGTAACTTGATTCATTTTGTAGATAGTCTTGTACACTTTTAGTGTCAACACAAGGACTTTGGAAATAGTGGTGGGGGAACTTAGACTTCCCGCTTCAACAATATTTTCATAAACACGTTTCAAAAATTCAACCATTCTGAACCTAAAGACGTAGTGTAACGTCCAATACCCTTTTGTATACTAGTGGGTGATGAAGGTGACGTTGAGTAGATATCAATACGTCTTCGCTTTTTTTTTCTAGCTATCAGCGGTGTGCTCCTCATCGTTAAATCAATGTTTCCACTAGGCGTGCTAGTATTTTACAAGATTCATTTCTTCTATTTAACAGCAGGCGGGCTTTTAAGTATAACTATTTAGCCCTTTTCCTTTTGCTTCACTCTGAGGGCTACAGAGCTACTGGCTTGATTGCCTCATATTTATTAGATATATTCAGATATCTTTCAGCAGATCTTTCGAATCTAGGAGTTCAAATATAAGATGATAGATGTCGATTTCTATGCTCTGTGTGCAGGTATAGTTGGCTAGGCTCTTGGCTGATAGTGGGATTTTGTGGTTTTTGAAGTATTTTAACAGTTTAGAAAGAAAGTTATGTTGTGCAGAAGTCAGCATATTACATTCAAATAGGCAATGGTCAATTGTTTCATTATTCATATTAGAATGCCTGCAAAGAGGGGACAGGGGAATTGAACCACTTGAATTAGAAAGCTTATATGAGAATGCAAGGAAATTTAGTCCATTTGTTCCAGAACGAATTCTATGATAAATTTTAGAGAGATACGAATTGGGAAAAGGGGAAAGGATTGGATTAATCTTATTAAAATTAATATCTGATATCCTCCATCGGTAAATATCTCTAATTGGGATTGGTCTCCCACTTGGCTGGTCAATATTTATAGCATTTTTTGCTATTTCATCAACCTGATGATTACCACTTATGCCAGAGTGGCTAGGAATGTACTGAAAATAAGTTTTTATGCCACTTGAAGCAAGATTATCAATAATACTGAGACAATGATAAGTGTCAATGTCCAACTTATATTGAGGAGCTGAGGCCAGCAACTCAAGGCTTGATAAAGAGTCGGAATAGATGATAATATTATTCGAATTATCAATCAAAGGTTGGTTCTTAAGGTGTTCTAATGCCATGATTATGGCATTTAACTCAGCAGACATTATAGATAAATTATTAAATAATCTCTCTCCCATTGCAATTTTCAGGTGAGGAAGGAAAACACCACTTGCAACCTTCTCATCCATTTTTTACCCATCAACAAATATTTGGAAGTGATTTTTATAGGTAATTGTATTAAGTTCTGCAAATTTTTTCTGGACAAAAGCAATGGGGGTTAAATCTTTATTCCATTTTAAAAATTCAGTATTTATTATGGGAAATGACCAAGTCCATGGAGGGGAATGGGGGAAACTAGGTGCAATAGACTTTGCTGGTACAGGGAACTTCTTTTGAATATTGGCATACTCATCTGCAATACCTCTATACATGGCTTGATTTCATAACCAATTATGTAATGTGTGTGAGCTATTTTATTCAATTTTTGTAAGATGTTTTATCAAGAGAAGGCTACGTCTCTCCCTTATTGTTGTTAATCCACTCTCCATAAGCAGAAACTTGGTGCTTGTGGGTTTCCTAAGACCAGACCAAATATGAGACGTATTATATCATTTTGTGTTGTTTCAATTTTTTGCATCTGGGTCTTTGCACAAGCACCATAGACAATGAGCCCATAGTCAATATGGGGTCTTATATGTGATTTATAAAACTGGAGTAAGGTTTTCTCCTTACAACCCCAGGGTGTGGAAAGAAGTCTTTTTAGTATATTTCCTTTTCTATAACATTTTTTATTGTGTTTGAAATGTGGAGGTGGAAATTAAGTTTTTGGTCAAGCATGAGACCTAGGTAATTAATATGATTATCTTCTGGAATAATTGTTTTATTTAGAGTTAGTTTTGCATTAACATGGTTTCTCTTCCTGTGAAATTGGATGATTTTTGACTTGGTGGGTGCAATGGGTAAATCTGAATGTTGAGAGAATTTTTCAAATTGGAAAAGTAACTTTTGCATATTTGACTGTGCTATCTAAAAGGTGTTGCCAGATGACCATAGCACCAGATCATCAGCATATTGTAGATTCGTGTGGGGTAGGTTCATGTCCCAGAGATATAGGGCAAATAGGAGGCAACTGAGGACTGCTCCCTGAGGTAGGCCTTTGGATATTGTCTTTTGGGGTGAAGAGGCTGAACCAACACAAACAATGAAACTTCGCATTTCTATGAAGGATTTAATAAAAGATACTAGCTTAGGGGGTACTCCAAGGTTTGCAAGTTTATTCAAAAGGATTTGGTGGTTCACATTGTCATAAGCTCCTTCAAAATCTAGGAAAGCTGCCACTAGGATATTATTTTTTGAGAAAGATTCATTTATTGCATTTGTTAGCAAAATGAAAGCATCTGTTGAGGAGTGGTATTTCCTGAATCCAGTTTGAGTGTGTGGGATCATGTTATTTTTCTCAACAAACCAGAGGAGTCTGTGATAAATCATTTTCTCCATCATTTTCAACATCACAGGTGTAATCATTATGGGCCTATAAGACTCAGGGTTATCTTTTGGTTTATTTTTCTTTCGGATTGGTAGGAGGGACGAACATTTCCATATATTGGGGAACCTAGAGGATGCCCAAGCGTGATTATAACAATTTAGCAGTTCTTGTTTGTATGAAGGTGTGAGATTCTTTATCCATGTAGGGTGTATATTGTCATAGCTACTGCTAGTTTTGGACCTAATATGATGTATTGCATTATTCAATTCCTGGATTGAAAATGGATTAGTTATGTACTCGGATCCTGGGCGTGGTTGGTAACAAGGGTTCATAGGAATTGTGGACAGTTTGCTTATTAACAAAAAGAGTTGCAAATAGGTTAGCCTTTTCATTATCATTGTCATAATGGGTATTATTATGTATAAGCTCATACAGGAGTGGGTTCGGGAAAGTCTTTTTCCCACATATGCGGCTTATGACTTTATGTATAATTGGCTCATGTGTTTCTCTGGAGAGATTATTTGCAAAATTATTCCAGTATTTATATTTAGCATCTATTATAGTCCTTTATAGATTAGATTCTGATTGTAATTTTTTTAAATATGTAGTAGGTGATGGTTTTTTTATGAATTCCGTCCTAGTTGCCTTTTTTATCCTCAATTTATTTAGGCACACGTTTGTCCACCATGCTTTAGGAATTTGTTTAGGGAATGTTTTCTTAGGTGTTGTCCTGGGGATAGCATGATTAGCTGTATTTATTAGTAAAAATGTCAATGCTTCAGCATTTGTGTCAACTGTTGTCTTAGAAATGCATGAACTTTGGGTGAAACTTGTAATTTCATCATTTAGCTTATTTTGGAGAATAGACCAATTTGCTTTAGTGTTGATATATTTGGATGTATGAGATACAGTTTCAGCAGGTTCATTTAGGGAGCAAACTATAGCAAAATGGTCTGTACATAGACTATCAATTTTATTTATGTAAATTTTGTTCAAAAAATTTAAAGACACAATTTGTAGGTCAATTGTGGAGAAATTGCCACTTTTGGGGTTGAAATAAGTATTCAGGTTTGGAGGGGTAGCAACAACTAATTCATTATTATTTGAAGTCATATGCTCAATAAATTTACCAGCTTTATTTGCTGGTTTATTCCCCCACAAAAGGCTGTGGGCATTGAAATCTCCACAAATAATGATATTTTTTAACATATTAGAATTATTTATATAATTAAAGAAATCCTTGGCATCTGTAGTTTGGCCATTAGGGTTATAAAAGCTTATTATGTAGGTTTTTAAATTATTCAGCCAAACACTTATACCAATTACATCAACATCATTTTCAAAATCTGGAAATTTGATGCCACAAAATTTTATATTATTATTAACTAATAAAGCTACACCACCTCCTTTTCTCTCTGAAGATCTATCCTTTCTCAGGATAGTATATTCCAGAGACTTAATTTGTTGATTTTGGGTTAAATGAGTTTCTTGGAGGCAAGCAATATTAATTGAATTATTATTCATAAATGATGTTAGTTCATTTAGCTTATTTTCTGTGAGTGATCTTACATTCCATTGGAGTATTGATAAATGTTGTGTTGTTGATTTATTCTTCATATGGATGTGTATCAATGTTCAGCTTTGTTAAGAGTAAAGCAAGATCTTTTTTTGCTTGAATGAGCATATCATCTGGGATGTAAATTTTTGCCAATTCTGCAATAATTTTTGTTTTCTGTAGTTGATGTATGTTCATGGCCTGAACTGCATTACAGTTTATAATGAATAAGCATATATTTGGGGATTGCATTTTTGGTAGTGCATCCTGTTTGTTGGTTAAAGGATTGATTCCTGGTAGTGTTTCTGGTTTGTTTCTTCTAGGGAGGAAGGGCCAGGCTGGCCTCATCTCACCGGACAAGGAGGCTTGTTGGCTTGGTGATTCCTTCTGATAGGGATTTGAGCTAGGGGGCTGAGAAGATGGTGATTGATATAGGGTGCTAGAGGCATTAGGAGCAATTGACTTGGGGGGTTTGGTTGGTTTCATTACAGGCTTTATTTGGTATCGTTGGGCCGCATTTGCTTCCATTGCTGCAAAGGGGTATGGGATGGCCTTTTCTGTTGATATTTGGAGGGTTAGAGCTCTTTTCTTGTATGCAGGGCATAATGATTTATTTGTAGATTCATGTGGGCCTTTGCAATTGATGCATGTAGGCTGAGTGTTGTTGCAAGTTGTCAGCTCTTTAGGATGGAAAGATATACAATTACTACACTCTTGGAGAATTTCATTGCATTTGTTTGTTGTGTGTCCCAGTTTGAAACACTTCTGACAATGAATAGGCTTAGGTTTGTATTCCTTGTGTGGTTTGATTTGCCCAAATAGGAATAATTTTTCTGGGATATTAATTTTATCCTTCAGTGTGAATAAGAAGGATCTACTAGTTTTTAGGCCATTAGAGTTAGGTTTTCCAAGTTGGGTAACATCCTCAACTGGGATTGTGTTTCCAGCCCTATCTGAAAGGCCTTCTTTTAACTCCTGAGTAGATATCTCTGGGGGAACATTATAAACTATTATTTTTGTTGGTGATTGTTTTGGGTTCCAATTAGATGCAATAATTGGGGTATTCAGAAGGGATTTAAGGTTAATTATTGTATCTGCTGATTTCTGATCTTCTACAGCTATTAGCAGAGATCCATCACAGTTAATTTTAAGAGAGAACATTGATTTTAGCAATTTAAAAATTGCAACTCTTATTGCAGTGATCATTTTTATTTCAATGGGGGTCGGGGGAGTAATTTTAAGTTAAATTCTTAAGTTTTTGGAGGGATGATCTTGGGCAGAGAGAGGGAAAATGCTTTTCATTGGGGATATTTTTTTCCTTTTTTTAGAACTTCTAGAGAGAACCTCTTGAAACCCATTATCATTATTTAAAGTTATATTAGACCCTACACTTATCATTGTCCTATTCTCCAAATTGTAGCTATCATTTGAACTTTGAGAAAGTGTGCTTGACCAGCCAAGATGGGTATCTTTCACTATGGCACATTTACTGGAATTTGATTTGGGATCTGGGGGGACATTTTTTTTGGAGGACTTCTAAACACTGCCTATTGGAAAAAGCTTTAAACAAAGAAAAACAAAACTAAAGCAAGAAGGGAAAATGGAATGATATCAAACCGTCTGCACTATACTATGAGGAGGAGAACACCACAGTATAGCCCTGAGGATTAGTTGAGCAGGATTGGTTTGGTATAACTGCTGATTAGAAGCGATAATAATTCACAAGAAAATTTGTTTTAATTTTCTTATAGAGTTGCTGTTGTGAGCCATATTTCCAAACTTCATTTAAAATCTTTACCTGTTTCTTCTTCTTCTTCTTCATGTTTTAATGTTGATGGGCTATGCTCATTTAATTTTTCTAGACTTTGACTATTGCAAGTAAAACTTTTGGGGAAGTTTAATGTATTTATAAAATTGTATAGATGACAGTCAAATGATAAAAGTCCTTTACGATTTTTAACCATATCATAGATTAAATCAAGTAGATTATAACTCTTCCCTTGAATTATAATTCGTTTCCCATTGCTATCAATTTGAATATGATCTTGACCACTTTCTTTGAGATATGTTATGCGTTGTGTACTTGTTTCACGATATGAGTGTGGCATTATATTATCAATGATCGACACTTTTGAATCTAATTCCTCCTCCTTCTTTAATTGTGTTAATGTTCCAGCAGCAGAAGAATCTTGAAGAGACGTTTCTTTTTTTGGGATCAATGACAATCATATTGACTGGTCTTGTTAGATAGGGCTTATGTTTGTCTACTCGGCGAAGTGCATTTTAAAGTAAAAGTAGTTTTTTATCATCGTCAATATTCTCATTGTTAATGAATTTACTAATATTGTTCTCAAAGTATTCCACTGGTGAAAGAGCGAGTTCTATTGGAGTCAATTTATAGGGTTTAGCCATCTAGAGAAAATTGTTTACAAGTCCTGCAATTACTGGCACTAAAAGAGTAAAAACGCTACCACCCGCCTGAGGAAGACGTTTCCTTTATTTTTTTTTTCCTTTCTTTTTACAGGCCAATGTACATACAATGGAACTATGTTGCTTTGCCTGTTGCTTAACTACTTCTGGCAGTTGAACATTGCCCTCGGTTAAATTTAAACAAAGTTCAGATATTAGATTAATGAAATCATTGTCAATACCGTGTTTGAGTATAGCTTTCCTAAGTGGGGGTTTTGAAGTGCTTAGAACGGTGAATAAATGTCTATTTTCGTGTAGTTTCTTCAGTGTCGTGATGGCAACTAATAGCCTTTTCTACTGTTCACGGGAAGATACACGGTAACTTAATTTTCAAAAATATCTATGACAATACGTAATTCCTCGGGTTTATTCTGATTA
Organism: Artemia sp. Qi Xiang Cuo; assembly: GCF_049724085.1. Lineage (NCBI taxonomy): Eukaryota > Metazoa > Arthropoda > Branchiopoda > Anostraca > Artemiidae > Artemia > Artemia sp. Qi Xiang Cuo. The sequence continues at coordinate 4,687,235 of NC_142803.1, forward strand.
AGATCCAACAGAATGTACCCGTAGGGTATAGTAGTTGCCCAATTGTTGGCTGAAAGTAGAAATTTTGGAGCACCAGGATATATTTGGTTATTGAGAGTTATTAGTGAGCTAGAATCACGAACAACTCTGTAGATGCTATAGTAGTTACAGTTCAAAGCAAGTGTTCGCATTAACTTGCTCTGATGAAAGAGATTGTGTAGAATTAGAGTAACAGGAATCTGTTCATTATGTGAGCAAACAGTAAACAATTGTAGCATTTCCTGGGACCATTATTCAATGGATTCAGCTAAATCGTCAATAATCAGCCAAGAGTTTGGTTCAATAACGTCGAAAACATCAATTTCCTGTATGAATTGTATCTGTACCGATGAAGCAATTGCTTTTATTTTATCGTATGACTCCTGCCAAATACTATATCAGCTTTAGATTTTTTTTGGCCTGTCAATAAATAGCTTATCGTAATTTTTAATTATTTTAGTTAGCAGTTTCGTTTTGCCTGACATTGATAAACCACACAGAAACGATCTGAATGGTGTTTTAAATTGATTCATATTGCTGTTCGCTTCAAAAGATCACCTACAACTGACTGTAAACTATAGATGTCAAATGACTAAATTATTTCCCTATTACTACTACTACTACTCCGTTCAAAGAACAAAACCAATAAAGAATCATATTTTCTTTTATCTTTAACATAAAAGCACAATTTTTTCGGCTTTTCCATAAACATTTTATCACAATTTTTAATCATTTTAGTTAAGAGTTTCGTTTTGCCTGACATTGATGGACCACAAAAAACAACCTGAATGGTGTTTTAAATTGATACATATTGCTGTTCGCTTCAAAAGCTCACCTACAACTGACTGTAAACTATAGATGTCTAATGACTAAATTATTTCCCTATTACTACTACTACTACTCCGTTCAAAGAACAAAACCAATAAAGAATCATATTTTCTTTTATCTTTAACATAAAAGCACTTTACAAATAATAGTGTAATTGAAAAAAACACTTTTTTATTAAACAATAAATACGCTGAAAATAATATCATAGTTTTTTTTTATTTATTTTATTTTTAAAAAAACTTACAACACATTTAACAAACAACAACATTTTTAATTTGAAATGGGGTCCCCCCAAATCCCAGGGGCACCCGCTGCGGTGGCCGAAGGCCGAACCGAAGAGCGTGGGGGCCCGCTGCGGCGAGCCGGGCGGCCCGTTGCGGCGGGCCGGGAGCATTACATTATGAAGAAATAACTCTACCTTGCACAAGTATACTGAAAATTTAAAAATTTTGAAAAAGATAGGTTTCTCTCCCCAACAACTCACCACTCACTTTGTATTATGAATGAATGTAAGTTAATTCATCCAAACCGAGTTGTTTTCTGTACTCTATAAATTCAACCCGATCTGAAATCATACAGAGTCCGTGTGAAAGTTCCTTCACACCACCCTCAAGTACATAAACTTTGTCTGATATGGTCGACATGGTGTTTCTCTCAAAACTTACCATGTAGTTTTTAAATTGTAAAGAACGAATCACCATGACTTTCACTCTTGGGACTAAAGTACGTTCTACACAGTTTCTATACACACTCATATTGAAATGATTTTTTACAAAGTGTGTGGGCACCCCCATGCAAACTTATTTGATATCCTTGCTGTGCGTTTCCACACAGTATACGTTCGGCCCAGGAAACACACCACTAGATATCAGATTGCTTCCCGTTTCAGATTTTAGCATTAATAATTAATTTGGGACCTGGCATTTCACTAGCTTGGGATAGAGGGATTCATTCCAGTTGGTGTAGTTCATCTGGGAGCTAGTGTACTCTCTATTTTCCAAATCAATTAACAAATTATCAGTTTTAACTTTTAACAGGAGTGAATCAGTGTCTTCATAGTACACTTAAACTTTTCCCTCAATCGGCCATTGTACCTTGCACACATTCTAATAAAATGACAACAAGAGTTTTTTAGATTTCCGTTATTGCACTCCCGCCTGCAATATTTTTATTTCAAATAACGTTTCTTTTCTTGCGGTGTAGGACGACTACATCAGAGTCTATGATTGTGAAAGATGTGAAGTTCGGGTCGGCGATGATTCAAGCGGAATCTTTGGTATTGGTTATAATGTCACATCGACATCTGTTTCGCAATTTTTTGCACAAGAACACTTTCGCAAATTTTACCAAAGGCTGAGTTCAAAATGAGTTAATAGATCTCTTTTTCAACCTTCGTTTACGCTTGTGAACGTTTACTGACAAAGGTGTCAATAAACGTTTTCATAAAAGGCTTTTGATCAAATTGGAGGGCTCTGTGTATCTTTGTGACTTTGAAACCATGGATACCACCCACCGCAATAGCACACGATGAACAACGATATTCTGTTTCGGGTTAAGGTCAGCAATAAGTTTTTGCTTTGAAGGCATCCAGTGCATACTCTCATCCTCTACCAAAGATAAATTGTAGGGACTCAGAGAGTCCTTACCCACCGGTGGATTTATGTACGGGAAAACAAAGTCTTTTACCGGGTCATGGATTTCCATGGGTATTTTACTGACAGTTTAAAAACACTATACCTAGAGCTCATTATCCTCTATGGTAGCAATTTTGGAGAAATTCGAAGTAAAAGGATCGTCAAACCGTTTTTTACTACTACTTAGTAAAGAATAATGAAACATCACCGACGGATTTAAGGAATTCATATCCAAAAAAACTGCATCTGATTTTTATCGGTGAGCTGTCCGGTCAGATCAATTTTCATGATACGGTCTCCGTGAAAAATATACCCTCCCCTAATTGATCTCTCAACAAATATATGCTAATCCACGTCGGTGATCAGACTTATTTCTTCTTTGCTGATTTTAAGAATCAAGTCCATTGCCAGATGAGGAGTGGAAAAATAATACCCTAAATCCAACCCAAATTCCCCATAGATTTTATCCGTTTTCTTGCACACAATGTCCAAACGAGTCAATACATCAGTAGTCAAAAACAGTCTACAATAATCCCACCCATTTTTACGTCCTCACTTTGTACAAACCCTCTTGGCAAATTCATAGTCACCAGTGGTGCATTGACCATCCGTAAAGGAATTGTAAAATGCTTCAATAAGCAGTAATGACACCTTATTTAGCCCCGAGGTAGAGTTGTAGAAATCATATGTGTATATGCCCTTACACGCAAATAAATAATACATTTGATAATCGGGGAAGCGCAGTTTGGGGAGGGGGAAACTATCAAACTTGTCACTTTTCTGTACCTGAATCAATTGACTTAGACTTGAGGAAAAACTTAAAGAGTCTAAAAAACACATTTTATTCAGGCAAGTGTTTCCCTTATCTACTGTTTTCCACAGGAATTCTTGCAGCAGCAGCTTCTCCAGTGATTTAGATATGATATTATAGGAAAAAGAACCATCTACCCATGCGTTATCTACAACTTCTCTCTTGGTCCTGCGCGCGAACACCGGTAAAATAGAAATTAAATCGTAATTGGAATTGTATATAAAAACCGGTACGAAATATTGCTAACAAACGTTTATATTGCACGATTGATGTGCAACCCCTCTAAAGTTACTCCCTCCCGATGATATTTTCTGCCACAAATGATCATATTCGATCACCTTCCCCTTTCCCCAAGCACCATCATCAAATTCTTTCTTACAAACCAAACATATTTTACGATTTTTAATGGCAAATCTGTCATCTGGTGATAGAACCATAGGATAGTGTGTATAGCGCAGGCGTGAAATTGCGCCATTTGCTGTTTTAATAAGACTGGTAAATGTCTCGCGCATGAAGTCTTCCTCACCCAATGACTCAACTACATCCAAAACTTGCATGTAATTACTAGAGTCTCTTTGAGCATAAGAGACCCATATGGCTTCATGTAGTTTAACACGATATGGATTTGGCGAATCGTACATGTCTGTGAGCTTGGCTTCGCAGTCTAAAGTGATCTTGTTGCTCTGCAGGAGCTAGTTTTGGAAGTTTTTAAAACGCAAGATCGCCCTATCTCCGCTAACCGTTTCCAAAGCCTTGTATCCATGACGTTTACAGTGTTTCATGTGAGGCTAAAACTTTAAATCAGTCCAAAATCGGGAAAGGCATGTTAAACAATAGTAGCATACACCACCCCGCTTTTTACCCTCATATAGAACCCTACTAATATCTGTAATTGGATTAAAGTGTCGAATTGAATCAGGCTCTAACGGAGGCGTGTATAGAAGCAAGACCCAATGCTTCACTGATTCAATGGACGGAGCTCTCACTAGAAATAATACTCCTTTTTATCAGAGCTCTGACCCTCCTCAAATTCTGAGTCATATATCAACACCGTAACACCAATCTTTAAATGTTCATTAGCCCGCTCAAAAATATCTATCTGTTTTAGTGTTACGGGAAATTGACCATTTAAACAATTGAAATCTACTTTAGGAAACTTTGATCCATCCCCATTAACTGCCAATTCGTCCAACATTTTCTTAGAAGCATTATTACGCAGGGGGCGGAAGGCCGCAATCCAAAACGCATACTTGAAACAGTGTAGCCTCGCATCGAAACAGATTCATTGTATTCCTTTACAATCCTGTAAATCAGAATGATATTTTAATTCAATAGCCCTCCCTTCACATGCCTCACCTCTTAAAATAAAATGTTTTTAAATCTACAAATATAAACGTTTAAAATTTCTATGAATGAAACAACCGACACACTACCCCCTCATTATAATTATCCAGTTTTGTTACGATACTGTTGACCCAATCTAAAAATACCTCCTCATAATTTGCCAAATGCGGGCGAATTGGCAACGTCTTTGTATGCAAATATATTGAATAAAGTTTGCTTGCATTTTCATTTAAATAATATATTTTTAGTGCTATTAACGCTTCTAAACTGTCCCTCCCTCCCCACACCCGCATCTGTTGTTCAAGAAGGGCTCAAATCCTGTTAACGTAGGAATGAGTAATAGCCAGGGGTCGGTTACAATATCCCGTGACATTAAAGAATTAAAGCGGTCACCAAAAACGGCCGTGTAGACACAAGTATGGTGCAAGACAGTTAGACAAGAAAAAATCTGGTAGTGTAATTGTAGGTGTCACTAATGTTTCACTATCACCACTACTCTCTTCAACCTCAATAGTGGGGGTGGCATAAAATCTCCCGATTCAATAGCATCACCACCAGTCTGTTCAATTGTAATAGTTGGGATGCGGCGCAGTCTGAAATCCCCCAATTCAATAAGGATACCTTCCAGTGTATTTGGGGATAGCTGATCAGCTATTGCGAATTTATCCTGAATGTCATTATCATTCATTGAAATAGTGGGGGGTGGGTTTTCGATTAACCCGCGAATAAAATCGTCCAAAATAAAACATGTGTTTGGGGATAGCTGATCAAGCCACCTAGCATTGTCTTGTGACACAATTTGATTTTTATGTCTATTAGCATCATCAATAGAAAAAGCAAGTGAGCCCGGTTTAGATGCACTTGGTGATATTACCAAAATAATCGTTCATAAACTTATTTGACCATTCCGGGTCCTCAGTCATGTCTTTGTCACAAGTTAAATCCTCGGAAGTTCATAAGGAAGTTCAACCAGGACACTTGAAGAAATGATATTAGGGCGTTTTGAAAATTTTAAAACTATTTTCAGTTTTAATGATTGAATTTTAATCTAAGTTTCTTTTATATTGTTTTGATTTTCTTCGTTTGTTTTGCTGAGGATGGCCCTTGGATATAGGGTCGAAATATTCATTTAAAAGTATCATTCCGCTGTCTTGTATAAAAAATTTCCCTGTTGTGCTACTTATTGTTTATCTCCTCTTCCCCCCGCAATTTCTCCATAACCTAATATACGTAGCTAGTTGATAAAGGCACTTACGTCACGAATTGGCACCATTTGAGAGATACCTGTAGCTAACTCTTCAGAAATGTCCTGGCTAGCACATGGCAGTGCGTACGTGATCACAGACTCCCTGGTCATGCTCATTGATGTAATTAAGTTCACATCAAGCATGCTAGGCAAGGATCTGGCATCGACCTTTGCTTGTTTCTGCTCGGCAGGACATTCACTATCAATTTCCTTGAATAAAAATTTATTTTCAGTTTTTTCGCCAGGTAAGTCCCTCAGATAGGGTTAGATAATCTCTTTTTCATCATGCAGGATAAAAGAAAAATGTATGCTTTTTCAACTAGGAAAAAACACAATTAAAACTTATGGGGATAACTTATTCCGTTCATAATTTCAAATAAGCTTAAGCTAATAAAAAACAAAACATTACCCCCTAAGACGAAGAAGAAATAAAAGTCTAACCTATCGGGTAATAACACGAATACGATGTAATATAAAAAAATATAACACATTTTGTGAGATAATCTCTCACGAAACAGGATAAAAGAAAAAAATGTATTATTTTTTTCAATTATTTAAGACACGATTTAAAGCTTATGGGGTTAAATTCCATTTGCTGAAGTTAGTAAACCATATAAATGAAAGAATTTTGCTAGTCTAAGAAGGATCCTAACCTATCTATATTTTAAATACTTTGTGCATAAAAAATAATACAATTTTTACGGATTAGTTCCGTCAGATTTGTATTCAGAATATTAATAATCCCCATCCCCCTCCTTAATACCAAAGCCCTCAACCCAAGCATTAAAGATTTTTTGCATATTTTAAAGACACATATCATTCGTTTCTTAAACCAACTTTAAATCTCAAATATACGACATTTTTGTAAGCCACTTATGAAGCGTTTATCCGAAATGGCTTTTAACTATCTGAAAGGGTACTACGAAGCGTGTGAATTATCCGATACATATCTTTCCCACTCGGCTGTCAATCAGAAACCCAGATGACAGATAATTAAGGCTAGCTATAGGAAAAAAAGTCTCGTTTTCACTATAAACCAAGAAAAAAACATATACTTACCAACATTCTCTTGGAGTTCTCCATTTCAAAACGAATAATTAATCAATAAAGGTAATCTATTCGGCTTGTTTTTTCAAACTGATGCAGAAAGAGTTGTTTCACATCAATTTATACAAAAAACCATGATTATTTTACCCTTCAGCTGAAACTGGTATTATTTTTTCAAGGAAGCCCATTACACTTTGAAGACAATATGCCAAGGAAATCTCTTTAGTTTGGGTAATGACCACTAGAAAAACCTGTCCGACAACACATGTTCACCCCTGAAAATAGTATGTCCCTGTCAGGGAGGTCTTGTACAGTTTAAACTGTACACATATTCTTGTATATTTCCTTGTAGGTTAAGTGGTAATTAACACGATACTACTAAATTTCCATTGTAGTCGCATTGACCAAATAAGAAGTGTACTTCAATCGAAATGAGAAGCCTAGACATTTCCTGGCCATATTTAAATACATTCTAATGGCTTAAATGATGAAAAATGTAGATACTTCCATTTGCATCCCTTCATTAAGGCCGAATATATGTTACTGTGAATGTTTGAAATTGGTGAATGTCAACATTCACCGGTGAATGTCCGAAATACCTTGTTTTCATCTTGCATTTTTCAGCGTTGCCAGTTAACTATTTCAATTTAATAGAGGGTTTGAAGATGACGGGTTAGATTAGATTAGGTTACGTTAGGTTACCTTAGGCGTTTAATCCATTTCTGATATTTATAACCAAACTTAGCTTAACCTAATTTAGCCCAACCTTAACTTTTACCATCATAGTTTGCATATGACCGAAAAGGCTGTCTCACAAAGCTAGTTGAATCCAAGCAGAGAAAACGAATATCGGACATTCACCGTTCAATAACAACCTTAACCAGATTTCTGACATTCACAGAAGCAAATACCTCATATTTGCCTATTCCATATTTAGTTCTGACCTTTTGCTTAGTCAAGTTACCAAGTAGAGATATAGCTACTAGGCCTACTACATATTACTAGTAGGCCAATAATAGACGATCTTTTGTGGATCACTACCTTGTTTGAGCCCAACTCCATTGCATTCGAATAGATTAAATCAGGAAGGGGCAATACTTCTAAACGAGAAGTGGATCACTACCTTGTTTGAGCCCAACTCCATTGCATTCGAATAGATTAAATCAGGAAGGGGCAATAATTCTAAACGAGAAGTCTAATCATTCCCAGGTCATTTTGAAATATATTGTAACTACCAAAATGATGAACTTGGTACAGGTTATGTCCCTTGCATCGCTTTATTCAACCTAAATATACCTCAGCTTTGCTTATTCGATATCTAATCTACCTCGCCCCATACTTTTAGCAGAGCAGGGAACAATTCAAATCGCCTTAAAAGTGTTGAAGAATTATATCCAGAACCAAGCTCCATTATTCTTATACCTCTTATTCTCCATTTTAGTCTAGGAGCTTGCCCCTATTTTATTATAGGCTTCTAACATTCAGATAGCTCTTATCATCTAGATAGATATTTTAAGATATGTCACTGAAAGTCAGATTTCTTCTTCTAAATGTTGCTTTTTAAGCTGGAAGCAATATCATTCTCCTCTCTGCCAACACTGTCGTCACTCAAAGCCTGCATAAATCTTGTCAGGAGGTTCAAACTAAGTTGAAAATACTTCCAGCAGTTTCTCTCCATGATTTTTATATTCGTGTTTTCATGCATTATTGTGTGAGCGATCTGTCTTCTTTTCTAAGTTTTTTCAAACACGAGGATGAGGCTTACTCCCACAGCACAAGGTTGATCAACAAAATTTATGTTTATGACTTAGCTGTGTCTAGGTCAGGGTTTTTCTCTTCTTTTTGGAGAGACTAAATTTTAGAATTCGTTTGATGGGGATATTGAAAGCAGATGCGATAAAGTGAAGTTAAAAAGGCTCTTGAAAAAATGATTGCTTTCTCTAAACATTATTTTAATGATTAAATTAATAGAACATAAAATTGAAAGAACTAAAACATTAATAGTAGTATTTTATATGGATTGATATGAATTAAGGTAGAAGTCCTTTGCCTTATTCTTTTAAACCTCTTCTGAGGTTGATGTAAATTACTGATTTTTTGTGGAATTGTTTGATTATCCCTCCTTCCTATCATGTAGTGGCATATGGAGTGGACTTTATTATCGTAAGTTTTTGTTAATAGTTGATACTAAATAATTAGATAAATGAATAGAATGTAATGAAAATATTCACTAATTAGTCCACGATTTTACTAACAGAATTTCATATAATTAAATTTTTGGGCTATCAAATAAGAAAATGCTACCTTAATGCAAATCATTTTCAGCAAAGCGGAGAGGACACTGGCCTTTGGATGGAAGAGGACCGACTCTTATTCATTACTACAACCAAAATAATGCACGGAAAGCAGAGCTCTTAGTTCTTGAAGCCTACAAGCTTAAAATTTTAACTCATCAACAACACAAAAAAGTAAATAAATAAACAAAACCAGAAAATTAGATGAAAAAATGTAATACTGGGGCAGTAATGCACAGCAGGAGACCCTGACATGGGCAAGCAAACAAAAAAGACAATAGAAGATGCTTATGCTCCCATCTATTCACTATTTTATATAGTGGCGTAAATTCGCCAAAATCTTGTGGGGGTAGGGGGGAATTGAGCCAATTTTCCCAAATCAAGTTTAAAAATGACTTTGAAAACTTAAAAATGAGCCACATAGTCCCAAAAAGGTAGAGATGTACTAAAGAAAACTGACCCATTTCTGTGGATACTTGAATAATGCACTTATATCAGCTTTGACAAGTTTTTCGGAGAAACTAAATTTCAGCTGGGGAGGGGGGTGCAACTGGGATCTTGGAGGGTAGGGTGCAAGCTGAGGTCTTGGAGTTTCAATTACCCCCCCCCTCCTACCGCATAGCAAATTATTCCCCTGATCTGAAACTCTTAAATTCTTCCTGGTAATTTACTCCAGGTTCAAAACTCGGCTATTCACAATCTACAGCCCTATGTTTCAACTTTGTATTTGATGGTATTATTCATTTTAATTTCCGTGAACTTTGACTTGTATTAATTCATGTTTTGTGATTTATCTTTGTTTTAAATCAAGCTTATCGGTTAGAGTATAGCTCTTTAGTTTTCTCAGAAGAAAATTAAGTTGGAAAAGGCGATTTTAGCTCAATGTTTCTAAAAGTTTAAAATCAGAGTGGTTGTCATAAGAGGAATTTCAAATAGCCCTGACCCAAGACGGTATTACCAGCCCTGATGATATGTTTTTGAAGTACAACAATTTTCTGTAGGAATGTCGTATTCTCAGAATTTGTCGGAGATAGCGAATAGATTTAACATTGGCTTTATAGACGCAAATTCTTGTCTTCATGCTGATGATTCACCGATTCCATATATGGCAGCGGAGCTATAAGAATATTGCTTGAGCTATGTTGATTCTGCTCCGGACTTCAAAGTGATAAGTCTCCACTAGTTGCTTTTAATGAGTAAATATAAGTAAAACGATCTAATTTCTCCAGTTCTTGTAAGGTACAAGCTGATACGCGGACTGTATTTTCAGGACAATGACTTTAATTTGGCCGTGTTGATCTTCATGCCCAGTAGATGAGAGATATAATCTGTTTCACTTAGCATTGCTCAGGCATTTGGTTAGAACAGCAAGAGCGTTAATGTCATCCACATCATTAACATTTGTCCAATTCTATAACAACAACGTGAAAACTCGGATATTCTTTCTATAGTATAAACAATAGTCAAACAATAAGGGGGACAATATACTTTTTACACCGTTTTCTACATCAAAGGGGTTACTTTCTTCGCCCCCTTCTTGTATAATAGAGTAGCAATGCTCAAGACATGCACGACCAAGACATGTTTAGACAAAGTATATAGGATAAAATGAAATTCCTAGACAAAAAAACGGCAGTTGATGAAGAAATCAAAACTTTAATGATAGAACAACAAAAAACAAAACAAAAAAACACAAACCCAGAATATTTCATGATTTTAGTGCGCTAAAATTAAACAAAAAAAAAGAATTGAATCTAAAACTAAACTCGAATGATGTCACGTCAAAATGAATGACGTCATGCCAAAATGAATGATGTCAAAACTGAGGTTCAGTACACTTCCTTTTACACACAGGACTTTTTCTTTGATGCAACTTCAAACTGTCCATTTGGGGGATTTTTTTTCCACAAATTTCACACTCGTAGCTTTCTCCGAGTGAATTCTTTCACGCGATTGTAAATCTTTCTTCGCGGATAATTTTTTCTCACAAATTTTACAATCATACGGTTTATCCCCCAAGTGCATTGTTTGATGCAACTTCAACTTGTCCATTCTGGAAAATTTTTTCTCACAAATTTTACACTAATGGGGCTTTTTCTCTGGGTGAATTATGTTATGCAATTTCAAACTATTCGTGCTGGAGAATTGTTTCTCATAAGTTCTACATTTATAGGGCTTTTCCCCCGAGTGGATTCTTTCATGCCTTTTCAAACTATTCATCTGGGAGAATTTGTTTCCACAAATTTTACAATCATAGGGCTGTTCCCCCGAGTGAATTCTTTGATGGGATTGTAAATGGCTTATCCGGGAGAATTTTTTCTCACAAATGTTACACTCATAGGGTTTTTCCCCCGAGTGAATTCTTTCATGCGATTTTAAATTGTGCTTTTCGGAGAATTTTTTCTGACAGATTTTACAGTCATAGAGTTTTTCCCCAGAATGTATTCTTTTATGCAATTTCAAGTAGTCCATTCGGGAGAATTTTTTGTCGCAAATTTTACACTCATAGGGCTTTTCCCCCGAGTGAATTCTTTCATGCAATTGTAAACTCTTCTTCTCAGAGAATTTTTTGTCACAAATTTTACACTCATAGGGCTTTTCCCCCGAGTGAATTCTTTCATGGGATTTCAATCTACCCGTCTGGGAGAATTTTTTCTCACAAATTTTACACTTATAGGGCTTTTCCCCCGAGTTAGTTCTTTCATGCAATTGTAAATTGGTCTTCCCAGCAAATTTTTTCGCACAAACTTTACACCCATAGGGTTTTTCCCCCGAATGAATTCTTTCATGCGATTTCAAATTACCCGCCTGGGAGAATGTTTTCTCACAAATGTTACACTGATAGGGTTTTCTCTCCGAGTGACTTCTTTGATGTAATTTAAATTTGTGCAGTTGGGAGAATTTTTTCTCACAAATATAACAAAAATAGAGTTCTCCCTCAGAAATGTTTTCTTGTTTACGATTAAATTCTAGATCACTGTTACTTTCCACAGTGGGTTTATAGGCGGAATGCTTTTCCAATTGATAATCAATACTGCATGAGTCAAACTCTGGAAAACCATACTTATAATCGAAAATTGAAGTCTTGATATCTAGAAGAGAGAGAGAATCAAACTTCAGAAGTATGCAAACAAGGTAAAACATAGTTCCAAAAAGTGAAGGTACAAACACAAACAGGAAACTCTAAGTTGTCAACAAAATAAAATTAACTTGACTGTTCCTTAAACTTAACGAGATAAAGAATACTGAATCAAGTTACCGTGTGAAACAAGCACCAGCTTTTTTTTATTTATCCTAAAAATTATTCTTATTGACTTTTAAAGTACTAGGAATTTCATTTCCTGAAAATCATGATCTTAAATTGATGCTTAGGAAGCAGAAACAATCATTCAAACAAAGTCGTAAAATAAAGATTTCAAATTGAATTATTCCACTAGAAGTGGCTCCTAATGAATATAAAAGTTGCAAAGCTTCAACCTAAGAGTGGTCTCCCTGTCGAAAAAAAAAATTGGAGAAACTAGATAAAGCCAGAGTAATCCTAACCCCCAACCACCTTTGCAACAAAACTTTTAACATATTCATTAATATGTGTTATGTGAAATTAACATATATAAATATCCCAAACACAAATTGACTATACACAAATGCATAAAAGAATCCATAATCACGATTGTCTGCAGCAAACTAATTGAATGGTATTTTGCAGCTGAACTTTTTCAAAATACATGATTAAGAAACAAAAATGTATAGAAATCAGAATGTGTCTTCAATACATTTCCTTTGCTGTTTATATTTTGCTTGAAGGAATTTTTCTTTAACATTCAAAAGTTGCCGTCAAGACCATAGAAAGTTCTTTCAATTTTCGACCAATCATTTGCAATTCATTAAGAATTGAAAGGGCTTATTAGTGGGAGGAGAGAGGTGGCAAAACTGTAGAACTTTACAGATAGAAAAAAAAATACTTGGTTCTTTGGAATTATGTCTTAGAACTTTCTTTCTATTTTTTTCATGATAAAGAAACCACATCAAGATTAATCCAGCATGAGATTCTTGTACCAAACAAAATAAAAAGTTTCGAACCAACACTGTCTTTAGCTTAGCATAAAAATAATTTCATGGTAGTTTCAAACTGAACTTCTTCAAAACAAATGATTAAGAAACTCTCCTTCTATTTTTTTCATGATAAAGAAACCACATCAGAATTGATCAAAGATCAATTCTGATGTGGTTCTCCAAAAGCAGAATATTAAGTATTATCAGTCAAACAAGACTAACCAGCATTATTGAAACACTGAGTTAAAACAAAGCATATTAGTAATTTGATTGATGAATTTACGAAGACATCAGATGTTAAAGTAAAACAGGTTAGATAACCCTTTGAAAAAAGTCAAACTAAAAAAATGATTCTTTCAGTAACCGACCGAAAAATATGTTCTGATTCCAAATCCGAAAAGTCTGCCACTTAGTCTCTTTCATACATTTGAATTTTTGAGGATAAACTTTGAGGTTTAAAGGAGAATTACGGCCCGCAGGCATACATTAAACTTCGTCCATAGCAAAACAGTTGGAATCTCGAGCCTGTGGTAACAGCCAAGACTGGGTCTAGGTAAAGTCCAGTATGCCTGAAACCTTTAATTTTGAGAAAGTGAGAATGAATGAGAAAGATGGGGGGAAGTAGAACGATATATTTGACAAAGTAAAAAAAGTGAGAAGGAAGTGAGAAGGAATGAGAAAGATGAGGGGAAGTTGAACGATATATTTGACAATGTAAAAAAAGTGAGAAGGAAGTGAGAAGGAATGAGAAAGATAAGAGGAAGTAGAAAGATATATTTGACAATGTAAAAAAAGTGAGAAGGAATGAGAAAGGTGAGGGGAAGTTGAACGATATATTTGACAATGTAAAAAAGTGAGAAGGAAGTGAGAAGGAATGAGAAAGATGAGGGGAAGTTGAACGATATATTTGACAATGTAAAAAAATTGAGAAGGAAGTGAGAAGGAATGAGAAAGATGAGGGGAAGTTGAACGATATATTTGACGATGTAAAAAAAGTGAGAAAGAAGTGAGAAGGAATGAGAAGATGAGGGGAATTTGAATGATATATTTGACAATGTAAAAAAAGTGTGAAGGAAGTGAGAAGGAATGAGAAAGTTGAGGGGAGTTTTAACGATATATTTGACAATGTAAAAAAAAGTGAGAAGGAAGTGAGAAGGAATGAGAAAGATGAGGGGAATTTGAAAGATATATTTGACAATGTAAAAAAATTGAGAAGGAAGTGAGAAGGAATGAGAAAGATGAGGGGAGGTTGAACGATATATTTGACAATGTAAAAAAAGTGAGAAGGAATGAGTAAGATGAGGGGAAGTTGAACGATATATTTGAAAATGTAAAAAAAGTGAGAAGGAAGTGAGAAGGAAGTGAGAAAGATGAGGGGAGGTTGAACGATATATTTGACAATGTAAAAAAAGTGAGAAGGAAGGACAAAAGATGAAGGAAAGTAGAACGATGTATTTGACAATGTAAAAAAATTGAGAAGGAAGTGAGAAGGAATGAGAAAGATGAGGGGAAGTTGAACGATATATTTGACAATGTAAAAAAAGTGAGAAGGAATGAGAAAGATGAGGGGAAGTTGAACGATATATTTGACAATGTAAAAAAAGTGAGAAGGAAGTGAGAAGGAATTAGAAAGATGATGGGAATTAGAACGATATATTTGACAATGTAAAAAAATTTAGAAGGAAGTGAGAAGGAATGAGAAAGATGAGAGGAATTTGAACGATATATTTTAAAATGTAAAAAAAGTGAGAAGGAAGTGAGAAGGAATGACAAATATGAGGGAAGTTGAACGATATATTTGACAATGTAAAAAAAGTGAGAAGGAAGTGAGAAGGAATGAGAAAGATGAGGGGAAGTTGAACGATATATTTGACAATGTAAAAAAAAAATATTCTGTTAATGAGGTTCTTATACCTGAGACAAAACACTAGTTTCCAAATAAGAGATCAAATTAATTCGATATAATGTAACACAGAGAACAGATAAATAGGACAGATGGGAATCACAGCAATGCAGAGATTTATTGGGTAGTGCTTACCTACTGACAAATTTGATATTCTTAATTGCTGCCTTTAAGGTTCCATTTTCTGAATGTTTATTTTGAAAATTTCGATTTATTTGAAAATAAAACGAAAGATTGAAAATCTTCATTTTTCAAAGTTTTAAATTTTAACTAAATTTTTTAGTCTGAAGTTTGGGAGCCATGTCATTGAAAAACAACTCTACTTCTCTACTTGTATTTGTAAAAGGACTCAAGCATCTCAGCTCATTCTGGCGTCTAGTAGCTTCGTCATTGCGGTAAGCCAAGAGTCTCGATCGTCCGTGAGTGGCTGAATCAATTTGAGCCAGGATTTAGCCCATCATCGTCGACACTTCTTGAAGCCACCGAGTGGGTCTAGGTCTGCCTTGATGCAGGCGAGCCACGTTTTCTTCTGTTCTCCATGTCGATTGTTTCATCCCAGAAGATGCATACGTGAGAGGGCTTTATTGACGAAAGTGTGCTGTGGACGGCGAAATGCATGGCCAAACTATCGGAAACTTCTTTGTTTGATTAAAGTGGCTAAATCATAACGTTGATGGCAAATTTTACGGCATTCATCATTACTGACTCCATCACGGAGTTTGATGCCAATGATTCTACTTAGACATGAAGGGTCGAAGACTTGAATGTCAGATGCTTTCAGAGCCTATGTCTCACAGCCGTACAGTAGGAAAGACCGGGGCAAATACGATAAAATATTTTCTAAAATGAACTTCATTAAATGATTTGACTACTTAACGTTTTATGACTCTTATCGATGCCCTAAAAAATGCCCAATTCTTATAACCAGGAACCGGTTTGGAATGCAGGCATCGAGGTGAAGCAAGATATACATATACATGCGTTTGTATGTAATTTATGTGTGTGCATGAAAAACCAATCTGTTGGTTTAATAAATAAATTTCATGAAATGTATGGTTCCAAGACTTTTGCCTGTGTTTCATTTGAGAGAGGATTTTAACTTATTTTAATTACAGTTGATACTGCAAATATTAGAATAAATAAAAAAGAGAGATTTAAACTATCAATTATAAGGATACAAAGTAAAATTTGGGTATATAAAGGTTTACTAGAAAAATTTTGTTTTGTTTCTTAGGAATTAGCATATAGAGAACTAAAATAGAATAAGAATAGAATTTATAAAATAAAAGTAAAAACTAGACCAAAACACCGAAATAGACTGAGAAACAAGCTCCACTATTAGGAGGTGGAGCATTACTCTTCTCCACAGCCAAATAACAATATGTAATAAATTTTGATAATATATAACACTTAACTTGGCTATGAATTGGAATTTATGGTTTTTATGAATCAGAGGCGTTAAGCTTTATCGATAAAGCAGTCAAAAGAAATTTTGTAAAATCTTATCACAGTAAAAATACGTTCATACGGCATATCAGAGTGGTGCCGAAAAACCGTTCCTAATTTATTCAAGAAGGTAAATAATCAAAGAAATGTTCTGGATTCTCTTCTCCCCACTCTGGTGCAAAAAACTCTTATTTATTTCTATACTTGATAGGGCAGAAGAATTTGTTACAAGTAAACCCTTTTATTTTCTTTGCATCAAAAAGTAGTTTAGATTTCTAAATAGACTCAGAAATTTCACATTCCCATCCTTCCTAGATTCAAATAAAACATACCCTGACCATTATGAAAAAAATGATTGAACCTAGTATAATGTTTGAACCTAGTATAATTGTCCCTAGTATAATTGTCGAACTAATAAACGAGCATTATGTGTATACTATTACTTCTACAACTAGTACTACTACTGAAGCTACTTGTAGTACTATTGCTTGGGCTAAGAGAATAGGGTAAGACTTTAAGGGATTGCTGAGGGGGATTTTGAACTAAATCAAAACAAACTACGTCAATACTGGCTATCAAAAGAGAGTACCGGTATCACCAACATCTCGGGAGCAGCTTAGGGTATCAAGTCGAAATTATCAGGACATGTTGAATTAACTAAAATTAACTATAAGAATGCTAGTACTGCCACCACTACTACTACTCCCACCACACCTACTACTAATGCTACTAAGACTACAACTATTGCTAATGCAAAGGGTATTAAGGTATAACTCTCAGGGAATAGCGAGCGCGGTCTTGAACGAAATCAAAACACAATATGCGCATACAGGTCGTCAAAAAACAACATCAGCAATATCTTAAGAGGAGAGAAGATATTGATAACAGACGGAGAGAATACTTCAATGCAATAATATATTTATCTCTCCCTGCTAACTTTATAGAGTAGTTTGGTCTGGTAATGGGAAGAAAGGGTAACAACAGACGACGGAGACCTGATGGAATGGTTCAATGTCCATTCCTGAGTGCAATAATGTTGCATCCTCTCTCCTGTGCCCTTCACGATCCTGATTGATTACATACTTTGGTCATGCCACTTTGCGGGAGGGAGTCAATCGAATAAGAAACATACTATCTTTGATGGTAATTTTGCTGATAACAATCTGTTCCTTTGTTATGTAAGAGAAAACTTACAGCAGAACTATTCCCTGATGTTTGTAGCTGCAAGCCCTTTTAGTCTTTATACAGCGCAACGATTTTGTCCCACTCTGAGGCAGGGCAGAAGAACCTGATTGGTGCTGTTCAGAAGGATTTTGTCAAGCATTGAGAAGAACCTAAAGGAGTTTTTCAAATATTACTATTGTATGCTCTCTTGCTGTCGCCACGATGACAAATATGTTAACAGAAATAGCTATGCATGCGCTAAGTGCTTGACCCGTATGCTTTCATCTAAAAGGAGAGGAGATTGTTTTCCAAGACAACTGAAAAGTTTGCAGGACTTTTTATTTTCCCCCCATTTTCCAGGTGTTTTCTGTGACTGTAAAATTGGTCTATCATTTTCCGGGTTTTCCAGAACATACAGGAAACCTGTTTTAAATCAATTTATTACACCACAAATGTAACTCATGCCCAAAAACAATAAGTTCGTAACATTTATAGGAAAATATGTTCTACGTTGGGCTTGAAACTATAGCCCTGTTCAAAAAATATGTATAAATACACAAAAAGTTTTGCTGAATAACTTAAATGAACCAAAATTCTTTAAAAAAAACTGTCTTTTTTTCCCTAAGCAAAATTTTATTTCCCTGGTATGATAACTTAACCCTGGTTTCTATTAAGACCAAAAAAAAGAATTGTGAGAAAAAAAATAATCTCATTGGATTTTCTACTGAATTTTAAAATATAGTTAAAATACTCCAGAATCCCTTTTTTTTTCTTCATCATTTTCATTTGTCTAACTTTTCCTTTGGCTGCCCAATCTAACACAGCGAGAGAATTTTTCAGAGAAAATTGTCTGAGGAAAATTTTCCAGGGGGGGGGGGGGGCAATTTTCAACGAGGAAGAATAAGTCACATACTGTTTGTATGCCTAAAATTGACGTCATGGAGAGAAACTTAGTCCCCTAGGACTTTGTATACGATTGTCCACGGCAAACTGATTTCATGGTAGTTTGAAACTAAACTTTCTCGAAACAAATGATTAAGAAACAAAAACGTAGTTCAGGTGTCTTCCTTACTTTTTCCTTTACTGCTTATATCTTGCCTCTAGCCTAAAAGCATTTTTCTTTAACATTCAAAAGTTTTCTTAAGAGCAATATAAAAGTTCTTCCAATCTTCAACAAGTTCTTTGTAATTTATTAAGAATTGACAGGGCTTATTAGTGAGAGGAGGGTGGTGGCAAAACTGTAGAGCCTTGTGGGTAGAAAAGAATACTTTGGAGTTACGTTTTAGAACTATTCTTACATTTTTTCCATGAAAAAGAAACCACATCAAGAAGGATCAAATTCAAAAAGTCTTGAACCAACACTGTCTTTAGTTTAGGCAACAACTGTATGATATAATCAAGTATATTCATTTAACTTATTTTTCAAATTGATTTACAAGGAGATTTAACCCTTGAATCTAAACGTCCAAAAGACTTAACCAAAGCAGGAGTCACAAGAACTTTAGCAGCAACTTAAGCAAAGTCTTAAACTTAAGCAACTTAAAAGATCAGACAATTAAGGATGATCAGTCAAACTCACAGATTAACCAGCACTATTGAAACACTGAATTACCAAGAAGAATGATATTAGTATTTTCATTGATGAATTTGCAAATACATCAGATGTAATAAATTTAAACAGTCTAGGAAACCTGTGAAAAAAAAATTCCATCTCAAACAAATGATTCCTTCACAAACGGACCAAAAAATATGTGCTGATTCCAAATCAAAAAGTCTGTCACTGAATCACTATCGCATATTTGAGTTTTTTAGGTTAAATTTGAAGAGATACAATATCTCTAAGCTTTTTTGTTGATGAACATGAAACTAAAGATTTGAAAACAAGAGATTTATTTGGGGCTCATTTTCCTTTGAAGGAAACTTTTTTGAAGGAAGCCTTAATTTTTGAAAAACATATTTATGTGAGTGACGTCATTTTTAATACTTTCTTATTGCAATGACGTTGTCACACATGTCACACTTATGTGGAAAAATTGAAGAATTTCATGCATGGAGAAACTTACATTAAATTGCTTAAAGATCAAAAAACTAGTAGTTACAAAAATGATTGTATATATTTTAAGGATTACAACAATTCAAAAACCTTAGAAAAGAAAATATAAGTATGAAGCTTAGTAGACAATCAGGGATAAAAATCGGACCTGTTTCAATAATAAAATATCTTTGAGAAGTACCTGGATGATAAGTTATACGATGTTATAAGTTACAAATGTTATAAATGATTATTCGTTGGAAGAACCTGAACAAATCCCACCACCTGAACAATTAACAAATCTACAACCTGGACCATCAAGACGAGTAAGGGCATCTAAAGCAAAGGGCATTAGCAAATTTTTTGAAGTAATGAAATTCCAAAATGAATAAGAAAGAAAATGGGGTTAGTGGATAAGTGATAGAAAAAGTGGTAGCACGTGGCTTACATAAGACGAATAACTTCATAAAATGTCTTGACTTACATGACGTCACTGTAATTTTTTTACGTGCATAACGTCTTTGTAATTTTTACTACATGACGTCATTTGCAAAAAAAAAAAAAAAATTAAGGTTCTTAACGATTTTTCTCAGACTTTTGAACTATCTAGATCTTTTTTTTTATGCAAGAATATCCCAAGATACCAATTTTTCCATAAAAATTTGGAGCTGTTTTCGAGAACATGCATATATACATACATACAAAATTATTAGTCACACATAAAGATAGTATATTTATGTGTATTAATTAAAAAAACTTTTTTCCACAAAATAAGTTTTTCAAAGAAAAGTAAAGAACTCCATTAAACAAAAACTGAGCAAAACTAAAATAAAATAATCTACCAAGCGTGAAACTACCACAAATCAGCATTGATAAATAAATGAAACCCAAAACGAACAGAAATTACAATAATTAACCGAGTCAAACTCAAAACGAGCAGAAATTAACAGAAGTTGGGCGCAAAACCCCTATGCCTTCCCAAGGCCAGACCAGATTTTGCATTTTACTGAAAAAATACAAATGTTTTTACTTTTATAACTTTAATAAATCAAATAATATTAACATTTTGATTACTAAATATCAGTATACATACATTAAACTGACAATGCATATTCATTTGTATTTTGAACAAAATGGGTATCTCAAAATTTTTATTGGACGTATTTGGGGGAATGATGGGCGTGGGGGGGGGGGGGGCTAGTTGCCATCCAATCACTTTTAACTGTTAAAAAGGGCACTAGCCACTCCTATTTCTAATCGAATGAGCCCTTTTCGAAGTTTCTACGACGACTTCTTCGATACGAAGTGCCCGGGTATGGAGGAAAAAAAAACAACAAATTGTGCCCACATCGTTCTTTACTTAGGCAGCGCTAGCACGCTGCCTATGATATATATATATATATATATATATATATATATATATATATATATATATATATATATATATATATATATATATATATATATATATATATATATATATATATATATATATATATATATATATATATATATATATATATATATATATATATATATATATATATATATATATATATATATACATATATCTATATATATATATATATATATATATATATATATACATTGTCTAATTTATCCTGATTCCGCCCCCTCTCGGATATGCAAACAGGATTTTCTCGGGAGGGTAAGGCTCCAAATTAAAAAAACAAAACAAAACAAAAAACAAAACACGCAAATTAAATTAAAAACATGAAATTATGCGAAAGTAGCAAGTCTTGATTTTTTTTGGCGGGGGGGGGGCATATATGCAGAATCCTCGTAGTATAATAATGCTGTGTTTTTTTCGTATCCCTTTTTTTCCTACAATTCTTAGAAATTTTGGAAAACTTGTTTTCATCGATTCGACTTTCTTCTTTGGAACTCAAATAGATTGGCTAGTTGTGTTGTGGAGCAGCATTACCACTACCTTTTTTTCTTTTTTATATAACACCTTATCAGCGGTGAGAAACTCATAACGGTAAGAGTGTCAGGATCGTAAAGCAAACTGGAAGAGAAAAGTTCCTCTGAAGTTTAAATTGCCACCTCTTACCTGCAGATGTAGTCCTATCATTTGCATCCACATGAAGGACATACTAAATGTCAAATAAATTTGGTATGACATATATATATATATATATATATATATATATATATATATATATATATATATATATATATATATATATATATATATATATATATATATATATATATATATATATATATATATATATATATATATATATATATATATATATATATATATATATATATATATATATATATATATATATATATATATATATATATATATATATATATATATATATATATATATATATATATATATATATATATATATAATTAAATACTAAGACCGACACACTGGCTGAATCATGAAACGAAACAATAGTAAAAAAAGAGAAAAACGAGGATTATACAAGCCAGTGAAACATATGAACTAAAATGCAAATATTTCGGTCAAGTCCTCCCCTTGACCGTCCTCAGAGCAGGATAATAACATCAAAATTACTAATAAAACTCCATGGATACTAAAAAAAAAATTTTTTCCAACCTTGAAACGAAGCACAACTAAAAATTCAAGAACCGTTCCATAGAATTGTAAAAGGGTAACTGAATGAAAAAACACAGTACTGAATGGGGATTCAGTTTTTTAATTTATACAAATCATTTTTAAAAGCTAAATGCTTTCATGGTTAAACATCATCACAGATTAGGTTAGGAATTAATTAGTTCATTATAAATGGGGCTTAAATAAGTTTCTTCCGTGTCTCTATTGAGAGCAACCTTTCGGTGAATGTACTTTTTTATCTCAACTGCCTCCCTGAAAACTTGGATGAGACCTTTAACAGGGGCATTAATGGAGGTGTTATCGAAATATTTGCATTTTAGTTTATATGTTTCACTGGCTTGTATAATCCTCGTTTTTCTCTTTTTTTAACTATTGTTTCGTATATATATATATATATATATATATATATATATATATATATATATATATATATATATATATATATATATATATATATATATATATATATATATATATATATATATATATATATATATATATATATATATATATATATATATATATATATATATATATATATATATATACTGCTTTCAAATAATACCTTCATTTTGGCCATCAAATATCGTACTCCCAGGAATTTCAAGGTCAAGCTTCAATTGTGTCAAAATGGATGGTGAATTAAATTCCTGTTTAACTGGCAAATCAGAGAAGATTCCATGATTAAGTTTATCATCATTCGCAGGCGTTTCACCTTCTTCTAATTCTGAAAAACAAATCGTAGAAAATCTAAAAGATTTTAGTATTTTTTTATTTATAATAGTTAAGCATCCCCCTCAAATTCATACCCTTTGCCGTCCTTGACATATTGTAGATCCACCATTTTGAAAACCTGGATGCACATAGTATCTTCTTATCTAGTTCAACATCTCCCTCATCATTCCCTCGACATTTCAATTTAATACCCTTAGCTGTTCCTGAGAAGGTGAAGATACGCCAATTTGACAACCTGAATACACATTTGACAACTTGGACATACATGTTTTTTTTATTTAGTTCACCATTCCTTACAAGTTTAAACTTAAAACCCTTATCGCCTAGTGGTTCACTTTTTTTGCTAGTTCAATATCCCCCTTAAAATTTACTGAAAGTTTCAACTTGATACCCTGAGACATTGTTGACGTACAGCATATTCACATTTTGACAACAAGGATGCATATGCATAAATCAGACTTCTCATAGGACCCAATAGAGCAAAAGTCTCACTAATGTCTGGATCAGATAAAGAAATTTTTATCCTCTGCAGCCAACATGGAATTTGAACTTCCCTTGCTCCACCCTTCTTCGTCCAAAAGTAGCTGAGAAGGTCAATCCTATCCCACAATCGTCCCCAATAAGCCAAATCTCGAAGGCAAAGTTTAAAGTTGGATCAAGCCCTCCTTAAAAGGCTTAGCTTGGCCTTTCTAACGCTCCCTCCAAGTTTCAACTCGATACCTCATATCCTTCCAAGGATATTGTAACTAATCTATAAAACTGAAATCAAACAACCTTCTTTGATTTAATCGGGTCCACGTGTCGTTTCGACAATATAGCACAAATTTTCTGCCCCATCTAGCATGGCTTTCCCATAAATCCAAATCCCGAAATCAAAATTTTTAAGTTATCTCGACCCCCCCCCCTTCCAACACTCCTTCAAAGTTTCAATTCGATTCCTGAAGCCGTTCCAGAGATAGTGTGTTTAATCTGAAAAATTTTTCACATTTTTTGTATTTTATCTACTCGGATTTACTCAAGTGCTTCCCAAAAGTATACTTTTCGGAAGCCCTCAGAATCTTTGCATAGCCAACAATTCACAAAATCTTCCATCAAATACCAAAATTTAGGAACAACTTTTAGGTTCATGTCCCCTACCCCCACCCTCACACAAACACATCCAACAAAATGTAATACTTTTTTTGCAGAAAGCCATCTCTAAGAGTCTATCTAATATAAGAGTAAATCTCTAAGAGTAAATCTAAAATAAGACATACATCCCTTTCCCATTATAAATGCAATATGTAAATTATGGTATATTGCATAAGTTACATTCCTTATCCCAAGGCCTGTCGGGGTTCCTCACCCGACCCCAATATATACCAATTCAGGATATATATTTGCACATTAGGGGAGGGGGGTAAAGTTCAAACTTACCTCTATAGTCAAAATTGAATCCTGAATTCAAATTTAACATTCATTTTCATCAGAAATGAACTTTACCTCCACCTCCCTAACGTGCAAATATCTACTCAGAATTGGAATATACCCCGAATTGGTATGTATGGGAAAGTTCATTTCCGATGCAAATGAATATTAAATTTGAATTCAGGATGTAATTCTGACTATAGAGGTAAGTTTACTTCTCAGCTACCTGAATAGTCTATTAATATAAACATTACCTAGTATCAAAAATATCTCGGGAGCGGCTTAGAGTATTAAGTCAAAATTATCAGGACATGTTGAATTAACATAAATACACTATGGGAATGCTAGTACTACTACCACTCCTGAAACTACTACTACTGCAACTACGACTAAAACTATTGCTAATGCTAAGAGTATTAAGGCATAACTTTAGGGAATAATGAGTGCAATGAACCAAATCAAAGCACAATATGTGCATGCAGGTTGTAAAAAAAAAACACATTATCAATATCTTATAAGGAAAGAAGATACTGATAGCAGATGGAGATGATACTACAACGAAGTAACACATTTTCCTTCCCCTGCTAACACAATAGAGCCGTTTGGTCTGGTGATTGGAAGAACGGGGTCATTGGCTAGCTTTTAAAAAAAAATTAGAGCTGTTGACTGAAAGATGCGAGGTATTACCTCATAGTCCAAGGGAAGTAAAATCCTTTGCCAAACACTCCTGAATCGTGTTAAATGGAGAATTGATAATATCCTGAGACTGACAACACGTTTTTGGGAAGGCATATCGTTTGCTGATGTGCTTTACAGTTTAGGAATACTGACTGAAGAATCCAACCAGCGACAAACTCAAATATTAATAACATTTACCGACTTCTTAAGGGCTTTTGATTGTCTACTATAATGACCAACTGTGCAAACTGATGATGGAGGCCTGACAGAATGGTTCTAGATCTATTGATGTGTACAACAATGCTGTATCCTCTCACCTCTGCTCTTCACGATTCTTATTGATTACATACTTTGGTCAATTTATTTTATTGGAGGGTTTCAGTTGAACGAGAACAACACTATATTTGATGGTGATTTTGCTGATAGCATTTCGTATGCAAATTTCTTAAATTCACATTTTCACTCTAAAAGGGGTGAGATCTAGACAAATGGTTAATCGGCAAATTCTGAATGTCCAACAAACACTTTGACAAAGGTTAAAATAGAAGTTTTCCAAAAATTTATTAGAGAAATATAAATGTGAGAAATATTTCTGTAAATGTAATATTTCTTACGCTCCTTTCTTATATAAAAAAAAAACGCTTCCAGTACAACATCACAGAACTCTCAAACAAAGCCAGCCGAGTAGGATTGTCAATCAGTACCAAAAAGACCAAAGTAATGCGCAAAAATGTAAATACATCGCCTAGCCAGACACTTAAAATATATCGGTTCTAATGAACTAGAAGATTTTGCTGTAGGAATTATATGACAGTTCTCATGTCATTTACATTTTGTTTATTTGTAAAACTATTAAATACAAGCAAAATATGAAAAGTGGTTGACACATTTTAATAAAACGGATT
Source organism: Artemia sp. Qi Xiang Cuo (assembly GCF_049724085.1). Classification (NCBI taxonomy): domain Eukaryota; kingdom Metazoa; phylum Arthropoda; class Branchiopoda; order Anostraca; family Artemiidae; genus Artemia; species Artemia sp. Qi Xiang Cuo. The sequence goes on from NC_142803.1 coordinate 4,713,397, forward strand.
AACAAAGCGCAAACGCTGGAAAACTGACTAGGCTATAGCACACAGAATTAACTTAGCCTTGGATTATAATAGCAAAATGGTCAGTCACTTTCTCAGTTGCAGACTGTTTTCTGACAGGAAATCGTCTTCAGCAGGATCTGGACAGAAAATATAATACAGACCCTTTCTATTGGACTCCGATTCTGATTCAGATTAAATAAAAAAACAAGTTTTTTTAACTGAAAGTAAGGAGCGACATTAAAACTTAAAACGAACATAAATTATTCCGTATATGAAAGGGACTGTCCCCTCGTCAACGTCTTACTCTTTACGCTGAAGTTTGTTATTGTTCTAAAAAATAAAGTTGTGAGACAGAGTCAAACTTTAGCGTAAAGAGTGAGGTGTTGAGGAGGGGACAGCCCCTTTCATATACGGAATAATTTCTGTTCGTTTTAAGTTTTAATGTCGCTCCTTACTTTCAGTTTAAAAAACTTGTTTTTTTTATTTAATTTCTGATCGTTTTTTAGTTAATGCAGCTTTTATTTGCATAAAAATTTTACTTTTCTTTTACTAAATGGATGTCTTTACAAATTAACTTACGTAACTAACTTCTATATTCGTATATTTTTCTTCTGGCAAAATATGCAAAGTTGCAGATTTTTGCAGATATGAGCTTGAAACCTATGTAATAGGGTTTTCGGATACGCTGATTCTGACGGTGTGATTTTCATTCAAATTCTTTCACTTGTAGGGGATGTTTCCCCCTCTTTAAAAAATTGAGTAAATTTTCTCAGGCTCGTAGCCTTTGATGAGTAATACTAAACTTAATAAAATTTATATATTTAGGATCAGCATTATAAACACATTCTTTTGATACATTTATTGACATCAAAATTTCGTTTTTAAAAGTTTCGATTACTATTGAGCCGTATAGCTTGTTTTTCTATTGTTTTTTTTTTATTACGTATATGTTATTACTTATATGAAGGGGTTCTCCCCTTAGTCAATACCACGTTCTTTACGTTAAAAGTTAAAAAAAATTTTTATTCACAAACCCCTGAATCACAAAGGCCGTTTAATTAGAATAGATAGCTCTTTTGAAAGCACTAAAAAAAAACTGTAGCGTAAAGAGCGAGGTATTGACTTGGGGAGAACCCCTCACATACGTTATAATTTCTGTTCGTTTTAAGTTCTAATATTCCTTCTTACATTTCAGTTGAAAAAACTTGTTTTTTTTACTTAACTTCTGATCGTTTCTTAAATAATGCTTGGAAATCCGGCGCCCCCTTCATCGAAATGTCCCTTCCCCCAAAGAACCATCCTCCACGTCCCTATTTTCCCGCGTCATCCCCGCCTAGAGCGGCCCCCCCTACAGAAAAAATCCTTCCTGAAAATGGTTGAATACTTCCCAATAACCAATAAATAATGCAGGCAAGTCCGGCGCCCCCTTCATGGCAATTTCCCTTCCCCCCTGAAAACTTCCTTCATGGAAAGATCCTTCCATATAGCCCCCGACCCTCTCCGTCCCCCACCTACCAGAAAAAGTCTCCTCTGAAAAAGTCTGTATACTTCCCAAGAACCAATACTATATGTTAACATTGAGTAAAGTTCATAACTTTCAGCCGTCCCACTTGTGACTTTGGGGGATAAAGTCATTATTAAAGACATTTTTATCATATTTTAGACCATTCTGTAACATATGTATATATCAAAATTTTTATAATGTGACTGTGGGAAAAAAATGAGCGTGGGAGGGGGCCTAGTTGCCCTCCATTTTTTTTGGTCACTTAAAAAGGGCACTAGAACTTAATTTACGTTCCAATGCGCCCTCCCACGATATTCTAGGACCACGGGGTCTATATGATAACCCCTAGGAAAAAAAAAAAAAAAAAAACAAACAAATAAACACGCATCCGTGATCTTTGTTCTGGCAAAAAATGCAAAATTCCACATTTTTGCAGATAGGAGCTTGAAACTACTGCAGTAGGGTTATCTGATACGCTGAATATGAAGGTGTGAATGTCATTAAGGTTCTATGAATTTTAGGGAGCTATTCCCTCTTTTCTGAAAATCAGCCTAATTTTCTCAGGCATGTAAATTTTGATGATTAGCACTAAACTTGATGAAAATTATATATTTGAAACCAGCATTAAAATCTGATTCTTTTGATATATCTATTGGTATCAAAAACCCGTTTTCTAGAGTTTCGGTTACCATTGAGCCGGGTCGCTCCTTACTTACAGTTCGTTACCACGAACTGTTTGATGATTATGCCTATTCTAGGATTTGTTGAAGGGATTTGAATTTCATAACAGAGAAAAATGGTAATTAATTGTTACTATAAATAGAAATGTGCTAAAGTATGGGTTTAAAGAGTGGAGAGACAGACAGAAATTTAGTCCCAGGAGCAGGCAAGCTCACTAAAAGAAAAGTAAAATTGCTATAACCTTGAGTATATATATATATATATATATATATATATATATATATATATATATATATATATATATATATATATATATATATATATATATATATATATATATATATATATATATATATATATATATATATATATATATATATATATATATATATATATATATATATATATATATATATATATATATATATATATATATATATATATATATATATATATATATATATATATATATATATATATATATATATATATATATATATATATATATATATATATATATATATATATATATATATATATATATATATATATATATATATATATATATATATATATATATATATATATATATATATATATATATATATATATATATATATATATATATATATATATATATATATATATATATATATATATATATATATATATATATATATATATATATATATATATATATATATATATATATATATTTATATATATATATATATATATATATATATATATATATATATATATATATATATATATATATATATATATATATATATATATATATATATATATATTACCTTGTCACAGTTACATTCTCTTGATTTTTCAAAGTTCATTTTGGATTTCTTTTGTTGAAATGCATGAGTTGGAATATTTCAGTAGTGTTTTGTCATGGTTTAACATTTCACAGTTACATTCTCTTGATTTTTCAAAGTTCATTTTCGATTTCTTTCGTTGAAATGTAAGAATTGGATTATTTCAGTAGTGTTTTGTTTACATTCTCTTGATTTTCAAAGTTCATTGTGGATTTCAATCATTGAAATGCAAGAGTTGGAATATTTCAGTAGTGTTTTGTCATGGTTTACATTTGTCACAGTTACATTCTCTTAATTTTTAAAAGTTAATTTTCGATTTCTTTCGTTGAAATGCAAGAGTTGGATTATTTCAGTAGTGTTTTGTTTACATTCTCTTGATTTTCAAAGTTCATTGTGGATTTCAATCATTGAAATGCAAGAGTTGGAATATTTCATTAGTGTTTTATCATGATTTACCTTGTCACAGTTATATTCTCTTAATTTTTCAAAGTTCATTTTGAATTTCTATCCTTGAAATGTAAGAGTTGGAATATTTCAGTAGTGTTTTGTTGTGGTTTACCTTGTCACAGTTACATTTTCTTGATTTTTCAAAGTTCATTTTGAATTTCTTTCATTGAAATGTAAGAATTGGATTATTTCAGTAGTGTTTTGTTTACATTCTCTTGATTTTCAAAGTTCATTGTGGATTTCAATCATTGAAATGCAAGAGTTGGAATATTTCAGTAGTGTTTTGTCATGGTTTACCTTTGTCACAGTTACAATATCTTAATTTTTCAGAGTTCATTTTTAATTTCTGTCGTTGAAATGCATGAGTTGGAATATTTCAGTAGTGTTTTTTTGTGGTTTAGCTCGTCACAGTTTCATTTTTTTGATTTTTCAAAGTTCATTTTGAATTTCTTTCGTTGAAATGCAAGAGTTGGAATATTTCAGTAGTGTTTTGTTGTGGTTTACCTTGTCACAGTTACATTCTCTTGATTTTTCAAAGTTCACTTTGATTTTTTTTTCATTGAAATGCATGAGTTGGAATATTTCAGTAGTTTTTTGTTTTGGTTTACCTTGTCACATTTAAATTATCTTTATTTTTCAAAGTTCATTTTGAATTTCTTTCATTGAAATGCAAGAGTTGGAATATTTCATTAGTGTCTTGTCGTGGTTTACCTTGTCACAGTTACATTCTCTTAATTTTTCAAAGTTCTTTTGAATTTCTTTCATTGAAATTCAAGAGTTGGATTATTTCAGTAGTGTTTTGTCATGGTTAACCATTTCACAGTTACATTCTCTTGATTTTTCAAAGTTCATTTTCGATTTCTTTCGTTGAAATGCAAGAGTTGGAATATTTTATTAGTGTTTTGTCATGATTTACTTGTCACAGTTATATTCTCTTAATTTTTCATAGTTCATTTTGAATTTCTTTCGTTGAAATGCAAGAGTTGGAATATTTCAGCAGTGTTTTGTTGTGGTTTACCTTGTCGCAGTTACATTTTCTTGATTTTTGAAAGTTCATTTTGGATCTCTTTTATTGAAATGCAAGAGTTGGATTATTTCAGTAGTGTTTTGTCATGGTTTACCTTGTCGCAGTTACATTCTCTTTATTTTTCAAAGTTCATTGTGGATTTCATTCATTGAAATGTGTTTTGGTGTGGTTTACCTTGTCACAGTTACGTTCTCCTGATTTTTCAAAGTTCATTTTGATTTTTTTTTTCATTGAAATGCATGAATTGGAATATTTCAGTAGTGTTTTGTCGTGGTTTACCTTCTCTCAGTTAAATTCTCTTGATTTTTCAAAGTTCATTTTGGATTTCTTCAGTTGAAATGTAAGAGGTGGATTATTTCAGTAGTGTTTCGTCGTGGTTTACCTTGTCACAGTTACATTTTCTTAATTTTCCAAAGTTCATTTTGAATTTCTTTCGTTGAAATGCAAGAGTTGGAATATTTCAGTAGTGTTTTGTCATGGTTTACCATGTCGCAGTTACATTCTCTTAATTTTCAAAGTTCATTTTGAATTTCTTTCATTGAAATGCAAGAGTTGAATTATTTCAGTAGTCTATTGTCGTGGTTTAACATTTCACAGTTACATTTTCTTTAATTTTCAAATTTCATTTTGGATTACTTTTGTTGAAATGCAAGAGTTGGAATATTTCAGTAGTGTTTTGTCATGATTTACCTTGTCACATTTACATTCTCTTAATTTTTCAAAGTTTATTTTGAATTTCTATTGTTGAAATGCAAGAGTTGGAATATTTCAGTAGTGTTTTGCTGTGGTTTACCTTGTTACAGTTACATTTTCATGATTTTTCAAAGTTCGTTTTGATTTTCTTTCATTGAAATGCAAGAGTTGGATTATAGCATAAGTATTTTGTCTTGGTTTACCTTGTCACAGTTACATTTTCTTGATTTTAAAAGTTCAGTGTGGATCTAATTCATTGAAATGCAAGAGTTGGATTATTTCAGTAGTGTTCTGTCATGGTTTACCTTGTCACAGTTACATTCTCTTCATTTTCAAAGTTCATTGTGGATTTCTTTCATTGAAATGGAAGAGTTGGAATATTTCAGTAGTGTTTTGTAATGGTTTACCTTGTCACAGTTACATTTTCTTGATTTTTCAAAGTTTATTTTGAATTTCATTCGCTGAAATGCAAGAGTTGGAATACTTCAGTAGTGTTTTGTTGTGGTTTACCTTGTCACAGTTACATTCTCTTGATTTTTCAAAGTTCATTCTGAATTTCTTTCATTGAAATGCATGAGTTGGAATATTTCAGTAGTGTTTTGTCGTGATTTACCTTGTCACAGTTACATTCTCTTGATTTTTCAAAGTTCATTTTGGATTTCTTTCGTGAAAAGCAAGAGTTGGATTATTTCAGTAGTGTTTTATCGTGGCTTACCTTCTCACAACTACATTCTCTTGATTTTTCAAAGTTAATTTTGGATTTCTTTCGTTGAAATGCAAGGGTTCGAATATTTCAGTAGTGTTTTGTTGTGGTATACCCTATTCACACTTTCATTCTCTTGATTTTTCAAAGTTCATTTGAATTTATTTCATTGAAATGCAAGAGTTGGATTATTTCAGTAGTGTTTTGTCGTGGTTTACCTTGTCACAGTTACATTCTCTTGATTTTTCAAAGTTCATTGTCGATTTCTTTCGTTGAAATGCAAAAGTTGGAATATTTCAGTAGTGTTTTGTCATGATTTACCTTGTCACAGATAAATTCTCTTAATTTTTCAATGTTCATTTTGAATTTCTATCGTTGAAATGCAAGAGTTGGAATATTTCAGAAGTGTTTTGTTGTGGTTTACCTTGTCACAGTTACATTTTCTTGATTTTTCAAAGTTCATTTTGAATTTCTTTCATTGAAATGCAAGAGTTGGATTATTTCAGTAGTGTTTTGTCGTGGTTTACCTTGTCACAGTTACATTCTCTTGATTTTCAAAGTTCATTGTGGATTTCTTTCATTGAAATGAAAGATATGGAATATTTCAGTAGTGTTTTGTCACGGTTTACCTCGTCGCAGTTACATTCTCTTGATTTTTCAAAGTTCATTTTGGATTTCTTTCATTGAAATGCAAGAGTTGGAATATTTCAGTAGTGTTTTGTCATGGTTTACCATGTCACAGTTACATTCTCTTGTTTTTTCAAAGTTCATTTTGAATTTCATTTGTTGAAATGCAAGAGTTGGAATATTTCAGTAGTGTCTTGTCGTGGTTTACCTTGTCACAGTTACATTCTCTTGATTTTTAAAGGTTCATTTTGGATTTCTTTCATTGAAATGCAAGAGTTGGAATATTTAAGTAGTGTTTTGTCGAGGTTTACCATGTCACAGTTACATTCTCTTGATTTTTCTAAGTTCATTTTGGATTTCTTTCGTGAAATGCAAGAGTTGGAATATTTTCGTTGGTTTTTTATCGTGGTTTACCTTGTCACAGTTACATTCTCTTGCTTTTTCAAAGATCATTTGGAAAATGAAAAAAAATCAAGAGAATGTAACTGTGACATGGTCAACCATGACAAAACACGACTGGTGGGAGGGGGAGTCAAACGTTGGGGGTGGGGCCCTTTTGTGTCTCAAAATGCACAAATTAAAAAATATTAAAAAATGGGGGCTCGGGGACCTTTGGGGCGCCGGGACACCTTTGGGGGCCCGGGGGGCCTTTGGGGGTCGGGGGAGGTCCTTTGGGTTGGTGGGAGGTCCTTTGGGTTGGGGTATGGGTCGTGAGGTCATCCATCAAAATGAGGCATAGTGTAGAATAAACCTTGAATTCGATGATATGTACATTATATACGTGATATCATTAAGTAAGTTTAAAATAGTAGAGCAATTATGTTTTTCTGCGAAATTGAATATTGTGCAATATAAATAGACTTCCGGCAGCAATAGATAATCTATCGAAATACATTGATGAAAACAAACTGAATCAGTGATTATTATTGTTGTAATTATGCTCAATAAAATTGTTTCTAAATCAAAGACATTTTACTTTCTATAGAAGACTAGCGTATATTTTTAGCGTAGAAAAAAAAATTCTGATTAGTCTGAAGTTGGTTGTGAGAGTGTTAGGACTCTAAAAAATGGATAGATTTGAGAAAGAGCGAATCATGGGGAAGAGATTGTAAATAATTTTTTAATTTAAAAAAAAAAAAATTCACTGGCTATTAATTGTCCTCGTTTTCTTCCTTTCTTCGCGATTTTTTGTTTATGAAGAGATTGTATGACGCAAGCAGACTGGTTTTTGAAGCACTTTCATGATAACGTGTTTTTTTTATGTTGAACCATCATAACAGTTTATACAGCCAAATCGTATTCAAAATATTTTCTTGGAAAGAAATTTAAGTTTTGTATTAATTTTGGGTATCTATGGATATTCACTGAGTTATATAATTAACGAAGTTGCTGATCAAAGAATAGCAGGCTAAACCCAGAATTGATTGATTGATTGACATATTCTGTTAAAAGCTAACTCAATTTGCAAAAAAAAAGGATATAACATTCATGAATTGTACTGTATGAACAATATTAATTGAATAATAGGGGAGAAGAACAGAGCTAGATAACATTTGCGAATTGGATACAGCCAAATCGTATTCAAAGTATTTTCTTGGGAAGAAATTTAAGTTTTGTATTAATTTTGGGTATCTATGGATATCCATTGAGTTATATAATTAAGGAAGTTGCTATTTAAAGAATAGTAGGCTAAACCCAGAATTGACTGATTGATTGACATATGCTGATAAAAGCTAACTCAATTTGCAAAAAAAGGATATAACATTCGTGAATTGAACTGTATCAACGATATTAATTGAATAATAGAGGAAAAACAGCTAGATAACATTTGCGAATTGGATACAGCCAAATCGTATTCAAATATTTTCTTGGAAAGAAATTTAAGTTTTCTATTAATTTTGGGTATCTATGGATATTCATTGAGTTATATAATTAAGGAAGTTGCTAATTAAAGAATAATAGGCTAAACCCAGAATTGATTGATTGATTGATATATGCAGTTAAAAGCTAACTCAATTTGCAAAAAAGGATATAACATTCGCGAATTGAACTGTATGAGCAATTTTAATTGAATAATAGGGAAAAAACAGAGCTAGATAGTGTTTGCAAATTGGAATCACATGAAGATGAAGAAAAAAGGGTTAAACTGATTAGTAGTTAAAGTTACACTGAAGGGCTTGTTAACTCAGGAAATTTATTATAAATTTGAGACAACATCAATCTATGAAAATGGTTAATGATGATAGAATGACATTGTGAGTTGACCTAGCTTTACCTCTCCAATGTGTTCTGTATAATACACAAGTGGTGTTTGAACAGTGTTGTCAATTTAAAATGGGGTCTAACGTTATAGTATACTAAAAAGTTGATACTAAGAGAGATATAGATGCCAAGAAAAGAATTTTAAAAATGAAATTCAGAACAAACCTTAGAAATCCTTGCAAATCAAGTAGTAAGGTGTATGTGTGTACGAACCATCAAGGATCATAAGCACCAACGACCCTAACCACCAGAGACCTCAACCCCCCAAACGTAACCTATCCCCAAACTCGAAGGGCGCACTCTCCCCTTCAGCTTTTTGGCCCCCTCCCCCCTCCAATGTTTTTTTATTTTTTTTATTTTTTTTGAAGTTTTTTTAAATTTTTTTTTATTTTTTTTTTAAAAATGATATATTTTTTTCAAATTTTTTTTACATGTCTTCGAATGAGATGAAATATACTTAAAACAAAAAAAAATCACATTTAATATTTTCCAAACTCAAAATGAGACTGGTATAGACATGTTAGTCATGACCTTTACTATTAGAAAAATAATGTTTGTAGTAGCACTTTTTTTTATTGGAATAAAATTTTTTGGGGTCTTCGAATTTATTCAACTTTTTTTTACGTATCTTAAAATGACATAAAATATGCTTACGGCTCTAACAATTGTACTCTATGCTTGCTCAGAGACACGATGTGGCTTTCCCACTGTTACTCTGGCCGGTTATCGACACTACCTAGTCTATTGCATGTATTAAATCAGTATTTTTTACGCAGTGGAACGATAAACACATAAGTCATATATTTAAAAAAAAGTGAAGATGGAGCATTTTAATAAAGTGAGTTCACATGACAATGTTATTGTAGCATTGAATACTGACAAGGAGAAGTATTTAAACTATGAAAAAAGTACAAGTGGTAGCACTATTGGAAATGTATGCATGCATTGTCATGACAGTAAGGAATCAAATTTCTTTGGAGTACCAAAAAAAGTCAACTCTTATGTTGGTAGATATGCGAGATTGAGATCTCCAGAGATGATTACACTCAAAAAGAATGCCAACATAAAAATAATCGTTGATGATAGAGGACAACTCCTTGCTACTATTGCAGGTAACACAGTACTTACTGATATATCCTGTCGTCAGCTTTCGGGTATTAGCATTCAACGGAAGATCAAAAAAGAAAGGCCTACTCTTCTACTAATATCATAAACAATATCTTGTCTACGTGCCGAAACTGTTACCTGTTTTAAAAATAATTTGATAATAGACAGTGAAATTGCCAGAAAAATAAAATTGACATTGGCAGAAAATATCACTATGGAATATAAAGATGAATCGATGAAAAACAAAGTACCAGCAAACGTTACTGCCATTGATCAAACAGTCAATGAACCAAATAATACCAAAGACGAAAAGCATATTGAGCCTGTCGATGACACACAAGTAAAAATTGTGTATGACTCAAAATGGAAAAATGATTATTCTACTGATTACGAACTAAGAGAAGACAATAGCTACAATACCAAGAGAGAACATGGTGAACTATTTTATGGAACAGATTCAAAATGTCCAAAGTTGATCATTGATATTAATAATGTATCATAATATATTTTTGTATTGATATTCCACATAGCATTATTTCATTTAAAAAATATATTATGCATTACATTGTTATGTGTTCATTATTTTTAGAGTAAGCTAGTATATCAAACGTTTAGAATGTCTATTAAAGCATCGGAGACGTAAGAAAAGGAATTTGCATACATCTATTGTCAGAAACATGGGATAACATATGAATAAATTCAGTATCAACATCCTTTGTCGGATATATCGGATAAAATTCACAAAATCTAAGTATCAGAGTGAATAATTTTCTTATCAACATCCTTTGCCAGATACATCGAATAAAATTCATAAAATCTAAGTGTCAGAGTTAATAAATTTTTTTTATCAACATCCATTGTCAGGTACGTCGAATCGAAATGACAAAATCTAAATTTCAGATGTATAAATGATTCAACAACATTTTTGAATAGATATGTTAGATAAAATTGACAAAATCTAAGTATCAGAGTGACTAACTTCTATATCAACATCCTTTTCTCGGATACATAGGATAAAATTGACAAATTCTAAGTGTTAGAGTGAATAATTTTTTTATCAACATCCTTTGCCAGATACATCGGATAAAATTGACAAAATCTAAATTTCAGAATGAATAAATTCATTATCAACATGCTTTGTCGGATATGTCGGATAAAATTGACAAAATCTAAGTGTCAGGGTGAATAATTTTTTTTATCAACATCCTTTGCCAGATACATCGAATAAAATTGATGAGTGAATAATTTTTTTTCAACATCCTTTGCCAGATACATCGGATAAAATTGACAAAATCTAAATTTCAGAATGAATAAATTCATTATCAACATCCTTTGTCGGATATGTCGGATAAAATTGAAAAAATCTAAGTATCAGAGTGAATAATTTTTTATCAACATCCTTTGCCAGATACATTGAATATAATTGATAAAATATAAGTGTCAGAGTGAATATATTTTTTATCAACATCCTTTGCCAGATACATCGGATAAAATTGACAAAATCTAAATTTCAGAATAAATAAATTCATTATCAACGTCCCTTTCTCGAATACATGGGATAAACTTGACAAAATCTAAGTATCAGAGTTATTATATTCTATATCAACATCCCTTTCTCAGATACATTGGATAAAATTGACAAAATATCAGTATCAGAGTGAATAAATGCTTTATCAATGTCCCTTAAATGCATTATCAACATCACATGACAGATACATCGGATAAAATTGACAAAATCTAAGTACCAGAAAGAATAAATTCATTAAATTCTACATCAACATCCTTTTCTCGGATGCATAGATTAAAATTGGGAAAATATAAGTGTTTGAGTGAATATTTTTTTTCATCATAATCCTTTGCCAGATACATCTAATAAAATTAAAGAAATATAACCGTCAGAGTGAATAAATTCATTATCAGCATCCTTTGTTGGATTTGTCAGATATGACAGATAAAATCGACAAAATCTAAGTATCAGAGTGAATAAATGATTTATCAACATCCTTTAAATGCATTATCACCAACATTTGTCGGATATATCTGATAAAATTGACAAAATCTAAGTATCAGATTGATTAAATTCTATATCAACATCCCTTTCTCGGGTACATGGGATAAAATTGACAAAATCCAACTGTCACAGTGAATAATTTATTTTTTAACAACATCTTTTATCAGTTACAACAATTATAATTAACAAAATCTAACCATCAGAGTGAATAAATGCTTTTTCAGCATCCTTTGTCCGATATGTTGAATAAAATTGACAAAATCTAAATATCAGAATGAATAAATGCTTTAACAACATAATTTGTCAGATATGTTGGATAAAATTGACAGAATCTAAGTATCAGAGTTATTAAATTCTATATCAACATCCCTTTCTCGGATATATGGGATAAAATTGACAAAATCTAAGTATCAGAGTGAATAAATTCATTATCAACAATCTTTGTCGGATATGTTGGATAAAACTGACAGAATATAAGTATCAGAGTGATTATATTCCATATCAACATCCTTTTCTCGGATACATGGGATAAAATTGACAAAATCTCAGTGTCAGAGTGCTAAATGTTTTATCAACATCCTTGAAATGCATTAGCAACATCATTTGTCGGCTATTTCGGATAAAATTGACAAAATCTAAGTATCAGATTGATTAAATTGTATATCAACATCCCTTTCTCGAATACTTGGGATAAAATTGACAAAATCTAAGTATCAGAATTATTAAATTCTACATCAACATCCCTTTCTCAGATACATGGGATAAAATTGACAAAATCTAAGTATCAGAGTGAATTTATCAGAGTGCTTTATCAATATCCCTTAAATGCATTATCAACAACACAAGACAGATACATCGGATAAAATTGACAAAATCTAAGTACCAGAAAGAATAAATTCGTTTTCAAAGTTTTTATCGGATACATCAGAAAACAGTCATAAAATCCAAGTTCTATTCATTTTGACTTCATGCACCGTTACGTTGAATTTAGGTTAGACCGGTTACAGATGGCAGCATACCCGCTCATATACACAGTCATAGTGAGAGAGATATTCAAAAAGTTGAGTTAATTTAGGTTCACTTAGAGTGGCCAGACATGCATTGGAATAAGCAAACACCCACCCAGACACACAGTCAAAAAGAGTGAGAGAGATAAAAACACATACAAATACGTAGATTTAGACACAAAAACCGAGAAAGACATGGAGTGTACACCGCGATGGCGCATACATAGTGAGAGACATGCAAAGTCGACAAAGCTTCATTTCATTTTTCAAGGTTAATTTAGACTAGCTTACGTGCGCGCACGCTAGGTTATGTACGTATTTGTATGTGTTTTATCTCTCTCACTCTTTTTTGCCTGTGTAACTTTGTCGGACATATCCGACAAAGGATGTTTATAATGAATTTATTCACTCTGATACCTAGATTTTGTCAATTTTATCCCATGTATCCGAGAAAGGGATGTTGATATAGAATTTAATAACTCTGGTACTTTGATTCTGTCAATTTTATCCAACATAACCGACAAATGATGTTGTTAAAGCATTTATTCATTCTGATATTTAGATTTTGTCAATTTTATTCAACATATCGGACAAAGGATGTTGAAAAAGCATTTATTCACTCTGATATTTCGATTTTTTTAATTTAAATTGTTGTAGCCGACTACGGAAATTGATAAAAAATAAATTATTCTCTCTCGTACATATATTTTGTTCATTATATCTATTGTCCTGAAGAAGAAGGTTCAGATGTAGGATTCAATAAACCTGATAACTCGATTTTGTCGACTCTGTTCCATGTGAATGTACAAGAGGGGCTGATATCAATATTAATAAATCTGATACTTATGTTTTGTCAATTTTATCCGATATATCGGACAAATGATGTTTATAATGCATTTAAAGGATGTTGATAAAGCATTTATTCACTTTGATACTTAGATTTGTTCAATTTTACCCTATGTACCCGAGAAAATGATGTTGATATGGAATTTAATCATTCTGATACTTAAAGTTTATCAATTTTATCCATCATATCCGAAAAAGGATGTTGATAATGAATTTATTCACTCTGAGACTTAGATTTCATCAATTTTATACGATGTGACTGGCAAAGGATGTTGATAAAAAAATACTCACTCTAACATTTAGATTTTGACAATTTTAATCTATGTATCCGAGAAAAGGATGTTGATGTAGAATTTAATGAATTTATTCTTTCTGGTATTTAGATTTTGTCAATTTTATCCGATGTATCTGTTATGTAATGTTGATAATGCATTTAAGGGGTACTGATCAAGCATTAATTAAATCTGACGCTTAGATTTTGTCGATTTTAACTAATCTATATGAGAAAGGGGTGTTGATATAGAACTTAATATCTCTGATACTTAGATTTTGTCAAGTTCATTCCATGTATTTGAGAAAGGTATGTTGATAATGCATTTATTTGCTCTTAGAGTTAGATATTGTTAGTTTTACTCTATGTGTTTGGCAGTGGATGTTGAAAAAAAAGATTATTCTCTCTGACACTTATATTTTATCAATTTTATCCGGTATATCTGGCAAAAGATGCACTTAAGAAAATTATTCACTCTAACGCTTAGATTTTGTCAATTTTATCCGACATATCTGACAAAGGATGTTGATAATGAATTTATTCATTCTGAAATTTAGATTTTGTCAATTTTATCCGATGTATCTGGCAAAGGATGTTGATAAAAAAAATTTGTTCACTCATCAATTTTATTCGATGTATCTGGCAAAGGATGTTGATAAAAAAATTATTCACTCTGATACTTAGATTTTGTCAATTTTATCTGACATATCCGACAAAGGATGTTGATAATGAATTTATTCATTTTGAAATTTAGATTTTGTCAATTTTATCTGATGTGTCTGGCAAAAGATATTGATTAAAAAAAATTATTCACTCTAACACTTAGACTTTGTCAATTTTATCAAATGTATCCGAGAAAAGGATGTTGATATAGAATTTAGTCACTCTGATACTTACAATTTGTAAATTTTATCCGAAATATCTGATAAAGCATATTGTTAAAGCATTTAGTCATTCTGAAATTTAGATTTTTTCAATTTTATTTGATTTATCTGACAAAGGAAGTTGATAAAAAAAAATTTCACTCTGAAACTTATATTTTATCAATTTTATTCGATGTATCTGGCAAAGTATGTAGTTTAAATAAAATTATTCACTCTGATACTTGGATTTTGTCAATTTTATCGGTAACATCCGACAAAGGATGTTGATAATGAATTTATTCATTTTGAAATTTAGATTTTGTCAATTTTATCCGATGTATCTGGCAAAAGATATTGATTAAAAAAAATTATTCACTCTAACACTTAGACTTTGTCAATTTTATCAAATGTATCCGAGAAAAGGATGTTGATATAGAATTTAGTCACTCTGATACTTAGATTTTGTCAGTTTTATCCGACTTGTCCGATAAAGGATGTTGTTAAAGCATTTATTCATTCTGAAATTTAGATTTTGTCAATTTTATTTGATGTATCTGACAAAGGATGCTGATAAAAAAAATTTATTCACTCTGACACTTATATTTTATCAATTGTATTTGATGTATCTGGCAAAGGATGTTGATAAAAAAATTATTCACTCTGATACTTAGATTTTGTCAATTTTATCCGACATATCCGACAAAGGATGTTGATACTGAATTTATTCATATGTTATCCCATGTGTCTGACAATAGATGTATGCAAATTCCTTTTCTTACATCTCCGATGCTTTAATAGACATTCTAAACGTTGGACGTGCTAGCTTACTCTGAAAATAATGAACACATAACAATGTAATGCATAATATATTTTTTTAATGAAATAATGCTATGCAGAATAATCATACAAAAATATATTGTGATACATTATAAATATCAATGATCAACTTTGGACATTTTGAATCTGTTCCATAAAATAGTTCACCATGTTCTCTCTTGATATTGTAGCTCTTGTCTTCTCTTAGTTCGTAATCAGTAGAATAATCATTATTCCATTTTGAGTCATACACAATTTTTACTGGTGTGTCATCGACAGGCTCAATATGATTTTCGTCTTTGGTATTATTTGGTTCATTGACTGTTTGATCAATGGCAGTAATGTTTGCTGGTACTTTGTTTCTCATCAATTCATCTTTATATTCCATAGTGATATTTTCTGCCATTGCCCTTTTTATTTTTCTGGCAATTTCACTGTCTATTATCAAATTATTTATACACATGTAAAAGTTTCGGCATGTAGACAAGATATAGTTTATGATATTAGTAGAAGAGTAGACCTTTCTTTTTTTGATATTCCGTTGAATGCTAATGCTCGAAAGCTGACGATAGGATGTATCAGTAGGTAATGTACCTGCAACAGTAGCAAGGAGTTTTCCTCTTTCATCAACGATTATTTTTATGTTGGTATTCTCTTTGAGTGTAATCATCTCTGGAGATCTCAATCTTGCATATCCACCAACATAAGTTTTTTTTCGGTACTCCAAAGAAATTTAATTCCTTACAGTCATGACAATGCATGAATACATTTCCAATAGTGCTACCACTTGTACTTGTTTCATGGTTTAAATACTTCTGCTTGTCAGCATTCAATGCTACAATAACATTGTCATGTGAACACACTTTATTAAAATGCTCAATCTTCACTTTTTTTTAAAGATATGACTTATGTGTTTATCGTTCCACTGCGTAAAAAATACTGATTTAATACATGCAATAAACTAGGTAGTGTCGATAACCGGCCATAGAGTACCAGTGGGAAAGCCGCATCGTGTCTGAGGAAGCATAGAGTACGACTGTCAGAGCTGTAAGCATATTTTATGTCATTTTAAGATACGTAAAAAAAAAGTTGAATAATTTCGAAGTCCAAAAAAAAATTTTAGTCCAATAAAAAAAAGTGCTACTACGAACATTATTTTTAAAATAATAAAGGTCATGACGTATCTATCTATACTATTCTCACTTTTAGTTTGGAAAATATTAAATTTGATTTTTTTTTGTTTTAAGTACGTTACATCTCATTAGAAGAATTATAAAAAAAAGTTGAAAAAAATATTTCATATTAAAAAAATAATACAACAAAGTTAAAAAAAACCAAAAAAAATAATAAAAAGGGGGGAGGGCGCCAAAAAGTTGGAGAAGAGGGGGGCGCCCTTCGAGTTTGGGGATAGGTGACGTTTGGGGGGTTGACGTCTCTGGTGGTTAGGGTCGTTGGTGCTTTTGATCCTTGATGGTTCGTACTCACATACACCTTACTACTTGATTTGCAAGGATTTCTAAGGTTTGTTCTGAGTTTCATTATTAAAATTCTTTTCTTGGCATTTACATCTCTCTTAGTATCAACTTTTTAGTATACTATAACGTTAGACCCCATTTTTAAATTGACAACACTGTTCAAACACCACTTGTGTATTATACAGAACACATCGGAGAGGTAAAGCTAGGTCAACTCACTATGTCATTCTATCATCATTAACCATTTTCATAGATTGATGTTGTCTCAAATTTATAGCAAATTGCCTGAGTTAACAAGCCCTTCCGGGTTACCTTAACTGCTAATCAGTTTAGCCCTTTTTTCTCCATCTTCATATGATTCCAATTCGCAAATTTTATCTAGCTCTGTTTTTTCCCTATTATTCAATTAAAATCGTTGATACAGTTCAATTCGCGAATGTTATATCCTTTTTTGCAAATTGAGTTAGCTTTTAACACCATATATCAATCAATCAATCAATTCTAGGTTTAGCCTACTATTCTTTAATTAGCAACTTCCTTAATTATATAACTCAATGAATATCCATAGATACCCAAAATTAATACAAAACTTAGATTTCTTTCCAAGAAAATATTTTGAATACGATTTGGCTGTATCCAATTCACAAATGTTATCTAGCTGTTTTTTTTTCTATTATTCAATTAATATCGTTGATACAGTTCAATTCACGAATGTTATATCCTTTTTTTGCAAATTGAGTGAGCTTTTAACAGAATATGTCAATCAATCAATCAATTCTGGGTTTAGCCTACTATTCTTTAATTAGCAACTTCCTTAATTATATAACTCAATGAATATCCATAGATACCCAAAATTAATACAAAACTTAAATTTCTTTCCAAGAAAATATTTTGAATACAATTTGGCTGTATCCAATTCGCAAATGTTATCTAGCTCTGTTTTTTTCCTATTATTCAATTAATATTGTTCACACAGTTCAATTCACGAATGTTATATCCTTTTTTTGCAATGAGATTTAGCGTTTAACTGCATATGTCAATCAATCAATAAATTCTGGGTTTAGCCTACTATTTTTTAATTAGCAACTTCCTTATTTATATAACTCAATAAATATCCATAGATACCCAAAATTAAGACAAAACTTAAATTTATTTCCAAGAAAATATTTTGAATACGATTTGGCTGTATAAACTGTTATGATGGTTCAACACTCTCACAACAAACTTCAGACTAATCAAAAATTTTTTCTACTCTAAAAATATACGCTAGTCTACTATAGAAAGTAAAATATCTTTGATTTAGAAACAATTTTATTGAGCATAATTACAACAATAATAATAATCACTGATTCAACTTGTTTTCATCAATATATTTCACTAGGGCATCTAATGCTGCCTGAAGTCTATTTATATGCACAATATTCAGTTTTGCAGAAAACATAATTGCTGCTCCATTTTAAATTTGCTCAATGATATCACATATCTAGCATACATATCATCCCATTCAAGGCATAGTCTACAGCCTCCTGTTATTTCCACAGCCACGTTTGGTACTTGTAAATCTTTGCTGCTGCCGGCTTCACCATCAACCTCCAATAGTGTAAATGCTCCACTCATTTTCTCTACTAATATCGTCTCATATAAACTATTCTCTCTGAATTCAACTCTCTTACTAATATGAATTGCAATGAAAATCACTCCTTTTATTCGAATCCAATTACTAATCAAGTTATCATATATAGAGTAACCTCCGCTCTCTCTGATTGGCCCTAATCTTTTGATATCTTTTGACTCTTAAAAGTGACTCTTATCGGATATCTTTTGACTCTTAAAAAGTGAACTAGAACTTTCATTTTCCAATCAAATGAGCCCTCTCTGAAGTTTTTACGAGAATCTCTTTCATAAGAACCATACACGGCCCAAGAACAACAGTTACAATGCCTACCCCCTGGGCCCTGGAGGGTTGTATTGACACCGGATTTTTTGATATCTAATTTTTGAACAACTAAAAAAAACTGGCTATCTTAAGGCCCCCCATGCCCCCCCAGGGCGTCGGAGGGGGGGACTAGTTGCCCTTAAATCTCTTGACTCTTAAAAAGTGAACTAGAACTTTCAATTTCAAATCAAATGAGCCCTCTATGAAGTTTATACGAGCATCCCTTTCATAGGAATCATACATACCTTTAGGGCTTAACTTAGAACGCCTTCTCCCGGACCCTGGGGGGCTGTATGGACACCACAGTTTTTTTATCCGACCTTTGAACTATTTTTTTTAACAAAATGTCTACCTCAAAATTTTTATCAAATGGGTTTGGAAAAAGAAGGCGTGGGGGGGACTAGTTGCCCTCGGATCTCTTTTGACTATTAAACTATGAACTAGAAATTTCAATTTCAAATCAAATGAGCCCTCTCTGAAGTTTATACGAGTATCCCTTTCATAAGAACCATATATGCCCTCGGACATAACTTACAACGCCTGCCCCCAGGGACTGGGGACTGTATCGACACCCTAGTTTTTATTATCTAACTTTTGAAAAATTTTTAAATTAATGGCTATCTCAAAATTTTTATCGGATGCATTCGGGAAAAATGGGCATGGGGGGGGGACAATTTGCCCTCCAATCTCTTTTGACTCTCAAAAACTAAATTAGAACTTTCAATTTCCAATCAAATTAGACCTCTCGGAAGTTTTTACGATTATCCCTTCCATAAGAACCATATAAACCCCCAGGGCATAACTTAAAACGCCTGCCTTCGGGCCCTGGGGGCATGTCGACCCCGGAGTTTTCGTTATATGGTCTTTGAACTATTTTTTTAAAAATTACTATCTTAAAGTTCTTATCAGATGGGTTTGAGAAAAAAAGGTGTGGAAAGGGGGAGGGCTAGGTGCCCTCCAATTTCTTTCGACTCTTCAACATTGACCTAGAAATTTCAATTTCCAATCGAATGAGTCATCTTTGAAGTTTATACAATCATTCTTTCCATGAGCACCATATATACCCCCTGGGTATGATTTACAACGCATGCTCCCGGGCCCTTGGGGGTTGTGTCGGCACCAGAGTTTTGTTATATGATCTTTGAACCATTTTTAACAAAAAAGCTTACTCAAAATTTTTATCAGATACATTTGGGAAAAAAGGGCGTGGAGGGGGACTGTTTACCCTCCAATATCTTTTGACATCTAAAAAGTGAACTAGAACTTTCCATTTCCAATCAAATGAGCCCTCTCTAAAGTCTATATGAGCATTCCTTCCATGAGAACCATATATGCACCCAGGAGATAACTTATAACCCTTGCCCTGAAGACTTTTAGGGGAGTTCCATGCTCAAAGATATAATCTCCGGAACTTTCAACAACGTTGAACAAAATGGCTATCTCAAAATTTTGATTGGATGTGTTTGGGGAAATGGTGGGAGTGGAAGGGAAGTTAGTTGTCTTCCAATCACTTTTGACTATTAAAAAGGGCACTAGCCATTTAAACTTCCAGTCAAATGAGCCCTTTTTGAAATTTTTATGACAACGCTTTCTATAAAAACCATATATGCCTCCAGGCCATAACTTACAACCCTTGCCCTGAGGGCTGTAGGGGGGAGGGGGGTGTCATCCTCAAAGACCTAATTTCCAGAATTTTCAACTACGTTGAACAAAATGGGTAGCTCAAAATGTTGATTCAATGTGTTTGGGGAAAAGGTTGGCGTGAGAGGGGGGTTAGTTGCCCTCCAATCACTTCTTACTGTTAAAAAGGGCACTATCCCCTTGAATTTCCATTCGAATGAGCCACTTTTTAAGTTTCTACAACAAAGCTTTCTATAAAAAGCTTATATGCCTCCAGGGCATAACTTAAAAACCTTTCCATTGGGCTGTCGGGGAGTGTCCTCCTCAAAAACATATTTTCTATCTGGAAATCAACTACGTAGAACAAAATGGCTATCTCAAAATTTTTGATTGGATGTGTTTGGGGAAATTGAGGGCATGGAAGAGATGTTTGTTGCCTTCCAATCACTTTTGACCCTTGAAAAGGACACTCGAACTCTCAATTTCCAATTGAATGAGCCCCCTTTGAAGTTTTTACGACGACTTCTTCCATTTGAAGTGCCTCTGGGAAAAAAAAACAATAATAAAACATTGGAGCCACATGGTCTTTACTATAGGCAATGCTATAACGTTACCTCTGATTAATTAAAATAAATCCACGAGACAAGTCTTCCAAAGAAAAGTTAAGTCAAGAATGAGCAAAAATAAAGTCAAATAATCTTCAAAACGTAAAACTATCACACATCACCATCAATAAATAAATGGACTCGAAACAAACATAAATTACAATAAATAGCCAAGTCAAAGTCAAAACCAGCAAAAATTAAGATGAGTAGGGTTGATAACCCCCATGCCTTCTCAAGACCAGAACACAATTTTCGCTTTACTGAAAAAAAAAAACAAATGACCATGGGTTGTCAGTTTAATTGACATTATACTAACATTTTTTCCTTAAGGTTTTGATAATTTTTTACTAATTAAAGTAAGAAAGGTGAAAATATTTCAAACATATTTTGTTTTCAGTGAAGCGCAAATTGTGTTGTGGTCTTTTTTCACGCCTCCAGGGTATAACTTACAACCCAGGGCATATGTGACCAAAATATCTAGTATTTTTTGTGAAATTTTATCACTGTTTGTGAAAATCACTGACTATTAAAAGGATTTGATCCCTATTGAACTTTTATTTATTTATCGTCATGGAAAGGCATTGTGGTCACCGAAATTATTTACAACCCTGGCCCTGAGGGCTCTGGGGGGAAGCGGTTGTCATCCTCAAAGTCATAATTTTCAGACCTTTCAATTACGTTAAACAAAATGGCTAACTAAAAATTTTGATTTGATGTGTTCGGGGAAATGGTGGGCGTGGGAGGGGGGTTAGTTGCCCTAAAATCACTTTTAACTATTATAAAGAGCACCAGCCCTATCAATTTCAAATCGAATGAGCTTTTTTCGAAGTTTCTAAGACAACAAATGGCCATCTCAAAATTTCTATCAGATGCATTTCGGGAAAATACAAGGTGTGGGGAGGGGTATCCACCCTCCGATTCCTCTGAATCTTAAAAGGGCACTAGAACTTCTGATGAAAATTGATCACACATACTGTCTTTGATTTCCTCGAGTGCTTTCCAAGGTTATACTCTTGGGAAAGCACTCAGAATCTTAGGTATGCCAACAATCCACAAAAACTTCCACAAAATACCACAAATTAGGAACAACTTTTTGGCTCATGTCCCCTACCCCCCCCCCCCAAAAAAAATATATCCAACAAAATATAATACTTTCTTACAGAAAACAATCTCTAAGATTGTTTATGTAAATAATGGCAAATTCCAAAAGTTACACTTGCTGTCCCAGGGGCTGTGAGGCCCAATTTCCTGTGGAGATTGGGATGGGGGCTGGAATTTTTATTTTGTTTTTAGGAAGAATGTTGATAGGTCCAAGGATTGGCTAAACGTGTTTGGAAACATTCAATGGAATAGTATAGCAATATGGTACATCAGTAGCATATTACCACCACTCTAACTCTAAGTATTAAAACTCACATAATTCACAAGAAACCTGCTTGTCAATAGTGAATGGTTAGGCTACAAGGGGGTGGGTTGGGCTTTAGCAGTCATCTGAAGCAGCTCAATATGAGAGCTTGCGTTTTGGATCTTGTAGTTTTTTATATACATTTAGCCCAAATAAAATAACAATATATTTATTACACTGAAAATGCAACACTTGCCTCAACAAAATTATATTTTTAATATTTGTAGGAAAAGTGTGTTAAGCAATGGGCTTGAACTTACAGCCCTGTACAAAAAAAAAGTGTATAAATACACAAACGGATTTGATAAATAGCATAAAATGAAATAAAAGTTGTTTTTTTTTTAATGTCTTTCTTTACACCAAGCAAAGTTTGGTACCCTTTTATGATGACCTAACCCTGGCTTCCATAAAGAAAAAAAGGAAGAATCATAAGCAACAAAAATTTAGATAAATCCCATAGAATTTCCTACCTCATTTTTAGAACATAGGTAGAATACTCCAAATCCCTTTTTTCCATTGTTATTTTCATTTGTCTTACTTTCCTTTTGGCTGGTCAACCTTACATGTGGAGGGGATTTTTCACAGTGAAAATTGTCTGAGGAGAATTTTCCAAGGAGGTGGGATTTTCTGCAGGTAAATCTGCAGATGGTCTATTTTTATGCCTAACATTCCCTTCACTGAGACAAACTTTGTCCCTTGAGACTTTCTATACATATAACAGAAAATTTTCATTGAAGATACAAATTCTGACAGTCTTCATGAGTCTTAGCACTGTAGTACTAGGCCAACTTTGTGTTAGACATCTGTAAAAAAAAAAAAAAAAAAAAAAAAAAAAAGAACCAAAGAGAAACAATGTGCACAATTCATACACTACTAATTTTAAAAAAGCCCCCCCCCCCCAAGAAAAAGGAAAATAATCTCTTTATTCTATACAGAACATATTTAAACTCTTAATTTCTGTTATAATAGGGTTTGTTTGTCTAATCTTCAGGTTTACCTTCCTTAGGCTATAGCCATTAATTGGCTATAATAAAAAGGCATTGAATGGTCTATTCACTTTATTCCTAACTCAATAATATGATTTGGTAGAACTTTACCTAAAGAGCTATAATCCATAATTTACTTTTGTGTCAGAGCTTATGTTACTTTCCAATTTCAGGATTTAAACACATTAGGTTATCTGACCATTTTTGTTTTGCCAACAAGCATCGTTGCCAAAACATATTTCTATCAAGGGTAAGAAAGGTAATTTTTGGTTATGTTTCACAAAAATTTCAAATAGTATCAAATTGTAGGCAAGGTAAAAATTTATAAAAAAAAAAGAAGGATTGTTAGTAACACTTCTCAAATTAGTTACAGACTCCTAAACTTTCTCAAACCGGAATGCTTTAATTATGTTTCACCTTAAATTGCAGTTAGGAGCAATCTAAGGATTTCTCCTTCTAGATCTCCAGAATGATGACTTAGGTGTTCTTTTCAAAGTTCTTTGGTGACCAGGTGCTGTTGCATGATCAATTGTGTTTAGATTCTCCAGATGACCACTCACCATCCAACCTTCTTTTGCAAACATCAAAGGATTCCACAGTAACTGTTTCTTCAGGTAGTTTTTCCAAATGTTCATAATTCGCAATGAAAATGCGGAGTGCAGACTTTATATATGGTAGACTGTTTGACTAGTTTCTGATGGTGACCTCTAATTCTTGAGTTGGTACGAGCAATAGGGAACAACGATGAGAGAGTAGTCATTAACTTATGGGTTAAAACGGCATCCCTTCTATTTCTCCTGGAAACAAGTGTAGAGATTCGGCTTTGATAGTCTTACTGAGTTTGAGATATGTCATGAGAACCTAGCGTGCCGAACATGTTACCCCCTTGATGGGGGTAGTCTTGATGCAACCTATTGCCCAAAATACTTGATAAATTCAATTCAAAATCACATGAATTGAATTTATCAAGTATTTTGGGCAATAGGTTGCATCAAGACTACCCCCATCAAGGGGGTAACATGTTCGGCACGCTAGGTTCTCATGACATATCTCAAACTTTTGAGATATGTTTCAGTGGGGAACTGTGCGGCGGCCACCCGTCAGATCAGGTGGGTTCCCTAATCTCGTGGTCGGTACGGTGGGTAAAAAAACCAATTTTTTGACATGTCTTGAGAAAATGTTCTGCACGCGGGGGATTTCAATGGGTTGCCCTATCTGCTGTTCGGCACGGTACTGTTCGGCACGTTGGGTCACTTACAGAAATTTCATGACATGTAAAAAAAAAAAACTTTATACCAGGTTCGGCACGAGAATTTCTTCTGATATGTCCGAAAATTTCCGACATGTCAGAAACACTGGCTTAATGGATTTGTTTTGCATTGCAGTAAGGACGCGATAAATATTAATTATTATAAATACGATAATAAATAGTACCAACCTTCACAAAATAATAGTGAAATTATACTGTTTGAAAGTTATTTAAAATTTACAGCGTAAACTAACTGTTATTGAAAATAACATTACAAAACCTATTTTAATTAACTGGGTCTATTTAAATGATTCAATATACTTTGACTCATATTATACACACAGAATTAAAAAAGTGTAATTGTTAGACTTTATATATGGTAGACTGTTTGACTAGTTTCTGATGGTGACCTCTAATTCTTGAGTTGGTACGAGCAATAGGGAACAACGATGAGAGAGTAGTCATTAACTTATGGGTTAAAACGGCATCCCTTCTATTTCTCCTGGAAACAAGTGTAGAGATTCGGCTTTGATAGTCTTACTGGGTGGGAAAACTCCCTCATGTCAGATATCATCCTGTTGGTACGTCTCTTTGCATCTTCAAGAACTTTGTCTTTTATAAGATATGGGTTTGTCTATAATAAGTCCCATAGTTAAACTAGCACCAGCAGCAAGCCTCTTAGCATGAGTGCTGAATTTTAGTTCCTTATTAATAGTAACACTAAGATCTTGCTCCTTATTTACAGAGGAGACTGGTGGCCAATGAAAAAACGAAAGCGACAAGGATTCAGTTTGTTTATGTGAATGATATGGCACTTGGCAACATTAAATTCAAGAAGTCAAGCCTCAACCCATTAACCAAGCAGTCAAAGATTATTTTGTAGAAGGGCGGGATGAAATTCACCAGACAAGGCTGATCCAAGAAGCTACAGGTCATCTGCATAGAGAGTTGATTTACTTCTGATAAGGGAAGGACCATCACTGATGAAGATAAGTCTAGGACCCAAAACTCTTACCTGAGGAACTTCATTCAAAACATGTGTAGAGGAAGATAGAATACGATCACCAGAGTCATTGAATAACTAAACTTATTGTAATCGCATATAAAGAAAATCAAAGATCGAGATCCGGGATTTCTCTTCAAGCTTGAATGGATATAATTTAATTGCAAGTCGCTTGTGACAAACTTTGTCAAAAGCTTTACAAAAGTCAAGCAGAATAATATTAGTAGGCACCATAATATCAACCAACTTGGAGATCTGATCACATAATTCAAAGAGTTTGGTATCAACAGATTGTCTTGAATCAACGGTACGTTGTGAACTGCGCAAAACATTATTTGCTTCAAGATGTTTAACAACTGCAGAATTGGTTATTCTTTCAAGAACCTTAACAACTTCTGATGTCTCGTTAATTTGTCAATTATTTTTAGCTATTTCGTTTCTACCCCTTTTAAATTATGGAAAGATATGCGCATTTTTCCAATCCAGCGGTAGCCTGGAAAGATTTAATGATGACTTGAACAGCAGGGTGAGAGGTTGACAAAAAACTGTACGATATTTATGCAGGATACCTAAGCAAATGCCGTCTGGACCAGCATATTTATACTGTTTGACGGATATAAGGTCCTTTAGAACTAATGTATCAGTAATTAGATTTGGTTTCATCTTATGTGATGCATCATATAAAGGAGGTGTGGGATAAACAATCATGGAATTGGAGGGAAAAACAAATGAGAATTGTAAGTTGAAAATTTCAACTTTCAGCTCAGGATCAGCAACTTATTGACCATTTTGCTAAATATCTGGGACTGTTTGTCTGCTAGTACATTTTTGAGTGGCATAGCAGCAGAAAGGTTTAGGGTTATCCTTAACATCCTCAGCCAATTTTTCCTCAAACCTTCTCTTCAACTCCTTTATTTGGTTGGTTGTCTGATTATGAAAAGATTTGAAGACTTGATAACTTTCTGTTATCTTCTTTTATCTATAGCGATTCCATGCTCGATGTTTTCTGTTGATTAGTTTTTTAGTTCAAGAAGTTAAACTTTTTGCCTATTTTGCCCAAAAATTCTGGTGCAAGACTCTTCAGCATGCAAAATTTTTATTTTTATATTTGACCAACTCTCATCAATATCGTTAGTAATGAGCTGTTTCCAGTTAATATTGGTAAGTATTTCCGAGACTTGCTTATAGTTGACATATTTTCGTTGCTTAGAAGAAGGTTGTTTAGTAGGAAAAAATAACTTAGAAATAATTACAACATGGTCGCTACTACCAACAAGTATGGTTATTACATTCTTAATAAGAAGGTCAATATTACTGAGAATAACCACATCAAGAGTATTGGAAACTCAACTTTCCCTGAAATGAGTTGTTTGTAATATTATTTGACAAAGGGAATTATCAGGAACGGCAAATGAAAAAGGGAGAAGCTCCAGTGTAAAAACCAGATAAGTTAATTCATTGGATTTCAGGAAGGTTAAAGTCCCCCAGAAGGACAAGATCATAACTGAAAAAATTGGTTATCGCATGTGATAATATAAAATTCAAATTAGATTTAGAGTCAAAAACACAGAGAGTACTGGGGCTTTTATAGACAAAACCCACTACAATTGAGAATGTTTGATTGTGTGTTTTTATCCAAACAGACTCAACTCCATTAGTAGTCAGAGAATTAAAAGGAATGAGACTAACCTTTAGTCAATCTCTTATATATATGATCACTCCTCTGTTTCAAAGTGGGGAATTCCGTTTAGAAAAGAGCTGGTAACGATTGATTTTAATTTCATCAGGTGATAAGATTGACAAGGCCTTATTTGGTGAAACTTCTCTAACTGCTGCAACATCCACTTCTTCTGTTATCACACAAGAGAAAAGTTCGGAAAGCTTATTAGGGGGGCTATCAACATTGGAGCTAAGGAGCTTCATTCTTTGTGAGGTAGGAATCTGAGAGGATGCAGGACTAGAGTATGCAGGAGCCCAAAAAGTGGTAAAATTGTTGGATCTTACCAGTGGACAGCACTATGAAACCACAAAAAAGATGATGATGGCACCTTTACGAATTATAAAATCCCTGTCTTCATTAGCTTTTCTACGTTACGACTCCTCAGTTAGAGCTCTGTGCTTTGTCTGATCTTCCTTTGGACTATCACCATAGAAACTGTAGGTGAGCAATTTGTTGCAGAAGAAATAAAAAAAATGTCAGCATCAGACAGGATGCATTATTATGAGTGCTACTAAACAGTTGAGAGGCAAGATTTGGCGATACAAGTCCAGAATCATTTAAAAACTTGACATGGGTAGGAAGCACAAATATTAGTGGGATATTAGAGCTGTCGGGGGGATCACTCCAACTGGCAAGTTTTTTTAATGATGGCACCTTTACGAATCATAAAATCCCCGTCTTCATTAGCATTTCTACGTTATGACTCCTCAATTAGAGCTCTGTGCTTTGTCTGATCTTCCTTTGGACTATCACCATACAAACTGATAGATCGTTTTGTTTCAAAGGATTTCTGTATTATTTGTTTTCTAAATTAAGTTGATGGCACAGAGAAAAGAAGACGAGGTCAGCTACCAGAGGGTTGATGGCTATTTGAAAGTCTTTATTTTGACTAGGGGGAAGGGGGTGGGCACCAATGTCAACTCCATAAGTCTGTAACGGATAATTTTACAAGAGAACGGCCTCATCAGTCTGAGTGGGGATTCCATAAACAACAGTATTCAAACGTCTTTCAAAACACTGACGCTCTGAACGTGCTATCTGACGAACCTCATTTTCAGTTCGATAGACTACAGACAGTTGAGATAACTGAGATGACACTGTATAAGCCAATAGGTCATGAACAGTTGAAACAGAGCAAACTGATTGTAGTGAATTTTCAATGTGTGATATCTTGTTTGCAATATCACTAATCAGGGCAGAAATGTCACTTTAATGTTAGTTCTTAGTTGGGAAAGTGTTTGGTCAACTGATTAGTGGTGGCAAACTCCTTCTTGAGATCTTCCCTGAAAGATTTCAAGGAATGATGCATAACAGAAGCTATCTTTGCTATCATAGCCTGCTCACCAAAGGGGGAAGGGGGAGGGTTGACTTTGCAGACTGGACAAGACCAAGAACAAGTAAGTGATTGCATCATCTTGATTAATAATTTGTATTCACCAGGAGACAGGTCTAAACAATAATCACAAATCCACTTCTCACAAACGTCACACTCTAGGGCCGAGGACGCCTCATCCAAAAATGTTTTACCCCTTTTTTCTTTTGTACTTTTCCTGTATCTATTTTTAGGATGAGGGGGTCTTTTCTGTTTTGGAATAGAGATAAGTCAAGCGAAAGAAAGTTGATAAAATGAATCTAAGGCCAAGAGAATATACAATATAGGGCTTTATGCTAAAATCACAACTCTTTTCTTATTTTTTGGGCTTAGAAGGTTGTGCGGTAGACATGACCTATCTAATTTTTCATACGAAACGTGTCACCTGTTTTTAGGCGTTTATTCTCTTTTTCTTTGGCTCTAGGTTTTGAAAAAGTGAGTTGTATAATCTTACTATGATTTTAAACTTTCTACGGATTTTTTTACCCAAATTTTTTAAATAGTCTTCAAATTCCAAGCTGATTAGTGTGTAAGTGGAGCATATGCGCGTGTAGCATGGTTCTTGGGAAGATGAGCCATCGTTGATAAGTAACATTTGATTTGAGAATAACAAATAGTCAAATAGTACACCTGGATGGTGTTGGGGGGAGGAGGCTGGCTAGATACTATCCATTTTAAAAGTTTAGTTAATGAGAATATGAATGTCGTATAAAGTGAATAAAAAATTCGGTAGAATGATCTTGTTAGATTTGTAAATGCTTTAGCTAAGATAAATCGTTATTATTACTTTGAATTAAACAAAATAATAGAGACAAAGCAATCAAATATTATATTCAGTAAATAAGAATGTCTTAAAAAAGTAGCCTCCAAGCCCCAGAACCAAGAAATGTAAGTTTTTGTAAATCTCCCAGATTTTTAAATTTTAAGACATGGCACTGAAATTTTAAAATTTTAATTCCTAAGGACCATTCAAATTTTTTTCTCCAAACAATTTTTTAGTAGCTAATTTCAGCAGTATTTTGTGCGTCCAAATTTATTTTGGCTTATAGTGCACTAACAGTCTTAGAATTGGGGTTAACATTGGAAATTAGGACAGAAAATTCAGATTTAGTTGAGAGCTTGACTTTCTTATTCATCAAAATCAAATATAATAATAATAATATAATATAGATTTATTACCTGCCAAAACTGTAAAAGATACAATGGGCGGCAGAGTATAAAAAAGTGAAAAAAATGCAAAAAAAAAAAAAAAAAGACAAACAAAAAAGTACGGTTTAAAACGAATATATAAAATGAAAAGGGCCCACAACATCGACATTCAAATAACACATTCAACTCAAGCCTGTCCCTGAAGAGTTACCCAAGGATGACCTAGAGTCATGAACTTTTTATGAAAACTCGCTACTCTGGCAGGAACTGCCAAGGCAGGGTCTATCAATCCAAATCTACTGATCAAATACCGGTTTTTGGACCATGGTGGTAGTCCAAGCAGATACTTAGCATATTTAAAATAAATCGTGTGCAACTTTTTCTTCTCTGTCTGTGTGAAGCAACTCCAAAACGGAGAGATGTAGAGAAAGCTCGGTAAAGCAAATGCATTATATAATTGGGCTAAGATATCACAACTAACTCTCGTCTTGCTCGGGACAAGCTTTCCATATGCAGAACGAACTTCTCTAAGGGTATCGGCGATAATAAGTACGCGTTTGGCCTTGGGTGAAGTACCGATCGGGACTGCAAGGTAAGCAAGAGATGGAACAGGTTTGATTTTTGTATTATCTAGCATAACGCAAATGTCCTCAGTCGACACTTTATAATTGAAAAATAACAATTCAGTTTTCGATGGATTAAATGTATGGCTGACACGAGCATAATCTACCTTTAATGCACTAAAACAACTCTTTATTCCATTCAGGGTTCTACTAATGTTTAAAATGTCGTCGGCATAACCTATGAGCGACACATTAATTCCACATAAAATACACGTTGTTGGTGCTTCATGTTGCACTTCGATTACTGAATTATTGAATAAATCCGGTGAATTTACTGCTCCTTGCCTAATACCCTTATTCACTGGTATATCAATTTCTAAAAGCATATCACAATCCCAACCAGGATACTTTATCCTAACACGAAGATTACTATACATTGAATCAAGGGATCCGATAACCGAATTTTTTATGCCTCTCCCTGCTGCAGAGAGTAAAATATGTTCGTGGAGAGTAAAATATGAATCGAAAGCACGGGCAAGATCATGGGCTGCTAAAACTAAAGAATCATTGTCATTCTCAGCGTCAGTCAGTATAGACACCAGCGAGTAAAGGGCATGATCACATCCAAACGATCGCTGGAACCCAAACTATGAAATTAAAAGTTGTGAAAAGATGTAATACTTCAAATATTAAGGGTTAGATTGGTTATATTCTTTGAATGTAAAATGCGGTGCCAAACTGTGAAAAAAACTTGGGGAGCAGTGGAATTTTTAATAAACACCTATGCATTAAAAATCTGAAAGTTTAGCTTTTAAAATTGTTAAATCTGAAATTTGTTAAGATTCTTGAATTGGGAAGGTTTTTGTTGTGGAAAATCCACTCGGACTTTCACAGTGCCTTCCAACTTCCCTTGGGCTGTTTTAAATTTTTTACTTCCCCTGCATCCTTTCCAACTTCCTTTACTTACTGAAGTCCTTTTTCAGTGATTATGGCTTTCTCCAACTTTTTTTGGGGCTATTCTGACTTTCTTTACGCCTTTTTTAATTGTTTTTGATCTCCTTCAAGTTCCTTTGAGCTTTCTTTTGTCCCTTTCGACTATCATTATACCTTCAATTTTCCTTTAGTTGCTTTCTACTTCCCTTACGCCATCTCGAATTAATTAGGCGTTTTCAAACGTTCTAGGTCTCCTCAAATTTCATTTAGTTCCTTTATACTTTCTTTAGCCATGTTTGGATTTTGATAGTCCTTTCTATTTTTTTAGTTTTGAACGCCATTCTAGACATTTTCACGTCCACATTAGGTTTTGTTTACATTCAAAATTATTTAACGTCTGTCTTTAATTTCAATTCAACCTTTTGTTATGTTGTTTCTCCTCTTTTTTTCTAAGATGAACTGTAGCTGATTCAAATAACCGCCTCTCTGGCTTGAAATTTTCCACTCCGTCTGTTCATTGCTCAAAAAAAGGGCAAAAGTCAAACTCCACGTGATTCGCTTTTCATTGTGGAAGCTAGTAAAACAAAAAATACAAAATTTTTATAAGAAGATCTTCTGTTTCTCAATAGTCTTCGAGGAAGGTACCCAAGGTTTTGTTTGGGAGGGGGGGGGGTACCCAAATTTTTTTTTTCAGTACGGGAAGGGGGGCTTAGTTTGTTTTACCTGTAACATGACCCGATATAAATGCCGATAAGTTAGTATATGAGAAGAGAAACACAGTGAGGCCAACCCA
This sequence comes from Artemia sp. Qi Xiang Cuo, assembly GCF_049724085.1. Lineage (NCBI taxonomy): Eukaryota > Metazoa > Arthropoda > Branchiopoda > Anostraca > Artemiidae > Artemia > Artemia sp. Qi Xiang Cuo. Next base: position 4,745,904 of record NC_142803.1, read on the forward strand.
TGTGTTGTGTCATATGAGTTTAACTCTCTGGAATAGCCTCCTGGACAGCATGAGTACCTCTTTTTTGGTTTCTTCATTGAAATCCCACATGGGACAGTTTCTTCTCAGTCAAGATGCAGGGTGAGAGCAGATTTCTTGTAAACATTAAATTAAAAAGAAAGTTTTTCAACTGAAAGCAAGGAGCAAAATTAAAACATAAAACGAGCAGAAACTATTCCGCTCTCACTTTTGCATATTAGGTCTGGTTCTATACCTATGTAAAAAAAATCAACGGACTTTGAATTGAAGTTATTAAGTATTTTGCAGTAGGTTGCATCAAGACATGTGTAATTGTAGAAAGAGAAAAGCCAAGACAGATAGTCCAAGTAATTGAGAGGCAAATGTTTAAATGGCTCGGGCACAGGTAATTGGTGGAAGTAAGAATGACTCTCTTATTGGACACATACTTGTTTGTTAGTTTTTGGAAAAGCATGCTTGCCTAGTCTCGGGCATGTTGACCAAGAATTTAAAATTGACATAAGACCGTTAGATTGCCTGTAATGAGAGGCAAACAAGGCACATCCGCCTATGGTCTTAAGAAGGTTAGCCAAGAATTTAGAATTAATTTGCTTGAAATAACAGGCAAACAATCGTTTAAAGCCCTCTTTATCTTTCAAATAGTACCTATTCCAGGCCTCCCGCTAGATTTCTTGTGAAAAACATGAACTTTATGAACTTTTGACCACAAAAATATGAACTTTATGAACTTTTGATTGCACTTTTTATGAACCTAAATTTACTATATGTGCACCTCAGAAACTGTCCGTGGACACAAAAAGTAGCAGTTGGTGTTTTCATCAGTGGTGCAAATATTCTTTTTTTTTTTTTTTCATGAGCTCAGTTAAATGCGTTTAATTTGTATAAAAGTACAAAATACAATAGTACAAAATAGTTCACTCTACTTGTTCCTTTTGGCAAAATATGACAAAATTAAGGACGGCTCGTTTGTTTACCCTGCTCTGTATCAGCTCAACCTCTCTGGCTGCCTCATCTTCTTCACGCATCTTCCAGCTCAAAGCCTTGATCATACTTCGTGTGGAGCTTATTTCTACAAAGTCTTTGGCATCTATGGCTTTTTTCAGCTTCTCATTAGCTTCTTGAAGAAGCCTTTCTGCTACTTTTCTCTTCTCCTTTTCAACTGACTTCTTCTCAATCAAATCTTTTTCCAGGTGTTCAATGGCCTTCTTCTCAGATAACATCCTCTTTTTTTCCCCTTCTTCTACTTCCTTTTTGGGCGCCTCTTCAGCCTGTCTAGATCGCTCAGCTTCCAGGTACAGTTTATAGCTCTGGCACGCATTTCGCCCCAAATTCAACAGCTCTCTGGTAATAGAGACTATCTCGGGCCTTTTCTCAAACTTCTTTAGAGCATCAGAGACCATCAGTCTAGCATTGAGCATTTTGACTTTCATCAATGATTTTTCCTTTGTCATGATCCGTCCTGACTGGGAAAAATCACATTCAACGTCAGCGTTCCCATGCGACATGCAGAGAGCTGCTACAGCTCATAAGCTTAAATCAACTATTTAGGAATATTACTACTAGAAAACTCTACAAAGGGAGCAAAGACTAAAGCCAGAAAAAAGAAAATACTAAAAGATAGCTTAGTACAAGAAGATATGGGGGCAATATAGGAACAAAATTAGATGTAACAATGTCGTTTTAAATAGAAGAAAATGTATGTTCACAAAACATGCTGAGTGTTACAGTTTCAAATGTTCTAAACGTTTTAAACATTTGCTTCGCTTGTCTTTTATAAGGAAAAAGACAGCAACCGCAAGTGCTTTCCAGCTGATGACAAGAAAAATAGGAATTTTATGAACCTTTTTTCTAAATTATGAACCATTTACGAACCTAGGTTAAAAACTTTTTCATAATTATGAACCCAGTGGGAGGCCTGCTATTCGTTTCCTAAGCTCAGTCCAACATTCTGAGAAAATTTCAATTTTTCACAGATTTTTCAAATTTTTGGGTCACTTGCCCGAAGCTCTGGGCGGGTGGGCGCCCCCAAATATTGTCCCAAATTCCTCTCTCAATTTAGCACTTGTTCACAGGTTCACGGTATTTGGGCAAATGGTGGACGTAGGATGGGGATTAGTTGCCCTCCAATCACTTTCGACTATTAAAAAGAGCACTAGCCCTTTCAATTTCCAATCGAATGAGCACTTTTCGAAGTTGCTACGACATTTCGTTCGACACTAAGTGCCCTGGTCTAAAACAAACCAAAAAAAAGATATATTCTGCCCAAATCGCTCTTTACTTATTGCGTTAAATATGATTTCTTCCAATAATTCTTCCAATTAGGTAACATAACAGAATATGCTGCTCAATTTTAACGATTTTTTGCAGTACGGTAAGTGAAGATTTCAGTTTGCCATTTGAGGACTCATATACAATCCAAACGTTACAGAGAAAACGGTGTCTATTTTCTGTAATTAATTTAAAAAAAAACTTTCTGAAAAAGAAGTTTTAGACCAGGACACTTCGTATCGAAGGAGTTGTCGTATAAACTTCGAAAAGGGCTCATTCGATTGGAATGGCTTGTCCCCTTTTTAATAGTTGAAAGTGATTGGAAGAAAACTAACGCCCATTCCACGCCCACAATTTCCCCGAACACATCCAATAAAATTTGTGAGATAGCCATTTTCTTTAACGTAAAGATCTGGAAATTGTATCTTTGAGGAGGGCACTCCCCCCACAGCCTTTAGTGCACTGGTTGTAAATTATACCATGGGGGCACATAAGGTTTTTATTGAAAGCGTTGTCGTAGAAACTTAAAAAAGGGCTCATTCAATTGAAAATTCGAAGTCCAAGTGCTCTTTTTAATAGTCGAAAGTGATTGGAGGGCAACAAGCCCCCCTCTCACACCCACCATTTCCCCAAACACATCAAATAAAAATTTTGAGATATTATGTCTTTGAGGAGGAGACTCCCCCCACAGTCCTCAGGGCAAGGGTTGTAATTTTTGCCCTGGGGGCATATAGGTCTTTATTAAAAGCATGTCGTAGAAACTTAAAAAGGGCCCATTCAATTGAAAATTCAAAGACCTAGTGCCCTTTTTGTAAGACGAAAGTGATTGGAGGGTAACTAACCCTCCTATCACGCCTACCATTTCCAAAAACACACCCAATCGAAAATTTTGAGAGCCATTTTGTTCAACGTAGTTGAAAGTTCAGGAAATTAGGCCTTTGAGGATGATGACCCCCCAGAGCCCTCAGGGCGAGGGTTGTGAGTTATGCCTTGGGGACATATAAGGTTTTTATAAAGAGCAATGTCGTTAAAACTTCAAAAAGGGCTCATTCAATTTGAAATTGAAATGGGTAGTGCTCTTTTTAATAGTTTAAAGTGATCGGAGGGCAACTAATCCCCCTGTCACGCCAACCATTTCCCCAAACACATGCAATCAAGATTTTGAGATATCCATTTTGTTCAACGCTGTTGAAAGTTTTGAAAATTGGGTCATTGAGGATGATAACCCCTTCAGAGCCCTCAGGGCAAGGGTTGTAAGTTATGCCCTGGGGGCATTTAAGGTTTTTATAGAAAGGGTTGTCGTAGAAAATTCAAAAAGGGCTCATTTGATTGGAAATTGATTGGAAATTTGATCATTTGATTGGAAATTCCGACTATTTTTAATAGTCGGAAAAGATTGGAGGGCAGCTAACCCCCCTCTCATACCCACCATTTTCCCAAATACATCCAATAATAATTTTGAGACAGCCATTTTGTTCAACGTAGTTGAAACTTTTCAAAATTAAGTCTTTGAGGATGACAAACCCCTCACACCCCCCAGGGCAAGGGTTGTAAGTTATGCCCTGGGGGCACATAAGGTTTTTATAGAAAGCGTTGTCATGAAAATTCAAAAAAGACTCTTTCAATTGGAAATTGAAAGGGCTAGTGCCCTTTTTAATAGTCGAAAGTGATTTGAGGTCAACTAACCCCCTCTCACGTCCACCATTTCCCCAAACACATACAAACAAAATTTTGAAATATCAATTTTGTTCAATGCAGTTTAAAGTTTTTGGAAATTAGGTCTTTGAGGATCATACCCCCCCCCCATACCCCCCAGGGCAAGGGTTGCAAGTAATGCCCTTGGAGCATATAAGGTTTTTATAGAAAGCGTTGTCGTAGAAACTTAAAAAAGGGCACATTCGATTGAAAATTGAAAGGGCTAGTGCCCTTTTTGATAGCGGAAAGTGACTGGAGGGCAACTAACCTCCCCCCTCACGCCCACCATTTCCCCAAACACATCCAATCACAATTTTAAGATAGTCATTTTTTTCAACGTAGTTGAGAGTTAAAGAAATTAGGTCTTTAAGCATAATGTCCCCCCAGACCCCTCAGGGTAAGGCTTGTAAGTTGTGCCCTGGGGACGTATAAGGTTTTTACAGAAAGCAGTGTTGTAAAAACTTAAAAAAGGGTTCATTCGGTTGGAAATTGAGAGAACTAGTGCTCTTTTTAATAGTTGAAAGTAATCTAAGGGCAACAGTCCCCCCTCTTAGGCCCACCATTTCCGCAAACACATCCAATCAAGATTTGAGCTAGCACTTTTTTTCAACGTAATTTAAACTTCTAGAAATTAGGTCTTTGAGGATGACACCCCCCCCCCCTTCCCACAACCCTCAAGGCAAGGGTTGTAAGTTATGCCTTGGGGGCATATAAGGTTTTTATAGAAAAAGTTGTTGTTGAAACTTCGAAAAGGGCTCATTCGATTGGAAATTGAAAGGACTAGTGCCCTTTTTAATAGTCGAAATTAATTGGAGGACAACTAACCACCTCTCACGCCCACCATTTCCCCAAACACATTCAATCGAAATTTGTATGTAGCCATTTTGTTCAACGTAGTTCAAATGTCAAGAAATTACATCTTTGATGATGACAAACCCCTCACAGCCCCCAGGGCAAAGGTTGTAAGTTATGCCCTGGGGACATATAAGGTTTTTATAGAAAGCGTTGTCACAGAAACTTCAAAAAGGGCTAATTCAATTGGGAATTCAGATGGCTAGTACCCTTACTAATACTCAAAAGCGATCGGAGGGCGAATGCCCCCCCCTACGCCCATCATTTCCCCAAACACTTCCGATCAACATTTTGATATAGCCATTTTGTTGAACGTAGTTGAAGGGTCCGGAAGTTATGTTTTTGAGTATGACAACCCCCCCCCCACAGCCCGTGGGGCTAATGTTGTAAGTTATGCCCTTGGTTTTTATAGAATGCGTTGTCGTAGAAATTTCAAAAAGGGCTCATTCAATTGGGAATTGAGATGCCTAGTGATCATAGTAACAGTCAAAGCGGAGGGCGAAAGCCCCCTCCCCCCACGCCCATCATTTCCTCAAACACTTCGGGTCAACATTTTGATATAGCCATTTTGTGGAAGGAACTTGAAGGGTCGGGAAATGATGTTTTTGAGTATGACACCCCCCACCCCCAACCCTCAGGGCTGAGTTATGCCCTGGGGGCATATCATGTTTTTATAGAAAGCGTTGTCGTAAAATCTTCAAAAAGGGGTCATTGGATTGAAAATTGAGAAGGCTATTGTCCTCTTTACTAATTAGAAGAAGAATCACCCCGCCCCATTCCTATCATTTCTCCAAACATTTCCGATCAACATTTATATATGGCCATCTTGTACAACGTAGTTGAAAGGTCTGGATATCATGTCTTTGAGGATGACACCCCTACCCCCATAGCCCTTGGGGCATATAAGGTTTTATAGAAAGTTTTGTCATAGAAGCTTCAAAAAGGGCTCATTCGATTGGAAATTGAGAGGACTAGTGCCTTTTATATTAGTCAAATGTGATCAGAGGGAAAATGCCCCCCCCCCACGTCCATCATTTCCCCAAACACGTACAATCAAAATTTTGAGATAACCATTTTATTCAGCGTATCAGAAAGATCTGAAATTTTTTTTTTTTTAGGATAAAAGATCCCCCCAGTCCTCAGGGCAAGGGCTGTAAGTTATGCCCTGAGGACATATAAGGTTTTTATAGAAAGTGTGTTCATATAAACTTCGGTGGTGTCTCATTGGATTGGTAATCAGACGCTCTAGTGCTCTTTTTCAGATTCAAAGTTATCGGGGGGCAGCTCCTCCCCCCATCTACACAAGTCGTATTGTCCCGAAATACATTTAATAGAAAGTTTGAGATAGCCGATCTATTCATTTAGTCTAAATATCGCATAAAAAGGCTTTTGGGGTTGAAACAAACCCCAAAGATTACGGGCAAGGGTTGTAAGTTATGCCCAGGGGGTATTTTAGGTTTTTATGGAAGGGATGGCTGCTTAACTTTAGAAAAGGCTCAGTCTTTCTCCCTGAAAAAGACTATGTCAATATAAAACGAACAGAAATCAATTTAAAAAAAAAATTTCCACAAAATAAATTTTTCAAAAAAAAGTGAAGAGCTCCATTAAAACAAAAATGAACAAAAATAGAATCAAATAATAAACCAAGCATAGAACTACCACGAATCAGTATCAATAAATAAATGAAACCCAAAACAAACAGAAATTAAAATAAATAACAGTCAAACTCAAAACGAGTAGATATTAAAATGCGTAGGGTTCCAAACCCCATGCTTTCTAAAAACCAGAATATAATTTGTACTTTCATGAAAAAATTCTTTTAAATGTTTTGACTTTTATAACTTTAAGAAATCAAAATTAAGTAAGATTTTAAGGAATAAATATCAGCATATACATATTAAACTGACAGTGCACATTTTTGTTTCAGTAAATTCATTTGAACTTTTTTCAGTAAAGTACAAATTATATTCTAGCTTTTAAAAAGCATGCAGTAGGTTTTTGACTTTTACAGTGAGAGAAGGAGGCGATACCCAAACTTTTCTTTGTATTGATTTTTGTTCGTTTCAAGCTTGATTTGCATATTCAATTTAAGTTTCACTTGTTTTAAGATTTATTTATTCATTTACATTAGTATGTATTGTTTGTTTGTTTGCATTGATTGTTTATTTAATTTCTGGTCGTTTTGGGTTTCACTTATACTTGAATATCAAAATATTTTTTTTTGTTTTAAGCTTGATTTGCATATTCAGTTTAAGCAATACTTGCTTTAAGATTTATTTATTCATTTATATTATTACTTGCTTTATGTTTTTTTTTGCTATGATTGTTTATTTAATTTCTGTTCGTTTTGGGTTTCATTTATTCTTTAAAAGTAATTTTTGGTCGTTTTGAAATTGAATTTTAAGAGGTAGGCTATTTGTATCTGCTGATCTTAAGTTTAAAATGACCTTACTTTTCTTTGAAAAACTTCTTTTTTGGAAAGTTTTTTTTTAATAAATTTTTGTTAGTTTTGATTGCAAAAATTTTCAAGTTTTTAAAATTCCTCATTTCAAAATTATTAAAATTCCTTATTTCGTGTTTTTTTTTCAAAATCAAATGTTCATCAAAGTATCAAAACTAGTATCAAAGTAAAAAAAATGGGTTTTTGTCCACCATGGAGTTTTTGTTATCTAATTTTTGAATATTTTCCCAAAAAAACTCGCTATTTCAAAATTTGTAGAGGATGGGTTTGGGGAAAAAAAGGTCATGGGAGGGGGGCTAGTTTCTCTGAAATCTTTTGACTCTTAAAAAGCGAACTAGAACATTCAGTTTCCAATCAAATGAGCCCTCTATGTAGTTTATACGAGTATCCCTTTCATGAGAATTATACATGCCCTTAGGGCATAACTTAGAAGGCCTTCTTCCGGGCCCTGGGGGTTGTATGGACACCGAAGTTTTTTTTTATCCGACCTTTGAACTATTTTTTTTTTAACAAAATGTCTATCCCAAATTTTCATAGACTCATAGACTCATAGACTCATTTATTTATAAACAACTATCGTAGCCGTGGCCGAAGCCCCGACTAAATGGCGCTGTTTAGTACATTACATAAAACTGGTCACTGGCGGTTTAAATAACTGACAAAAAAAGGCACGAAAGAATTGCTGTGACGGGTTGTTCGACACTTTGGCGGCACTAGTTGATTTTTATGGCGGGTGTTGGCGGTGATAGGTGCAGGTGGGGGAAGCAACGAACGGTGTTTCTGGGACGAAAGAAGGGACTGCCCAAAATTGCACATTAACTGTAAGCGCCTATCACGCAACGTTGGCAGTCGTAAGGTACTAAGGGCAGCCTCATAAGAGTTGTATTTCGGGCCTAGTATCACTTTCACTGCCCGTTTTTGAATGGCTTCCAGATCTTCACTTAGGTATTCAATATTATGAGCCTGAGGGCCCCACACAGGACACGCATATTCAAGGATTGGGCGCACATACGTGACGTAAACCGTCTTCAGCTGACTGTGTGAGAAACCCAGTCGGCGCAAGGTAATTAGCGACTGTAATGCGTAACTACCTTTTTTCACCAGACCGGCGATGTGCGCGCTAAATGAACAGTCGTCACTGAAAGTAACCCCGAGAATCACTGAGGTTGAGGTAGTAGGGTACCAAGGAACCGGGCATGAGAGGTCACGCTTAAGCGGATTAAACCTCATGACTTTTGTTTTATTCATATTAAGCTGGAGGTCATTAATGCTACACGCCTCGAGAAAGGAGTTCCTGATCTCACTGCTGAACTGGGGATACACGTCTGACTTTTCAGCAAGATATTTCAGAAGTAGGGAGAGATCGTCCACGTATTTGAATCTGTCTTCAAACTCGAGGATAATGTAGTTAATTACCGCTAAAAACAAAAGAGCTGCCAGCTTAGTGCCTTGTGGTGCGCCACACGTTAGTTCAGCCCACTCAGAGTTTAAGTCACTAGGGAAGAGAGCATAGACACACTGACAGCGGTTACGCAGGAAGTCAACAACTAAGAGCAAAATATGCTTCCTAGCGCCCATCTTTTTGAGGTTATTTGCTGCTGTATAGTGGCGGATCAAGTCAAAAGCCTTACGATAGTCGACTAAAAGCAGGTCAACGAGGCTACTGCCTTTGTCCAACCACTCGGTAATCAGGTGGTAGAGACGTACTAGATAATGCGTCGTACTACTCCCTTTCAAGCAGCCGTACTGAAACGGATCTAGGGCTGGCTGAACTTGGGCTAGGAGCTCTCTATAAATAAAAGATTCAGTCACTTTAGCCATATTAGGCGTAATAGAAATCGGACGAAGCTGATTGCAGGACTTCGGGTCTTTGACTTTAGGTAAGACGCGGACGTAGGCTTTTTTCCAAGCACTCGGGAATTTGTGCTCCTTGAACGACTGATTGATCACTGATGAGAGTGGTTTTGCTAAAAACATAGAATATTCTCTTAAAAGTTTAACTGGCAATTCACCTGGGTAAGAAGCGCAGTTGCTTTTTAACTTTTGAAGATCTTTATACACCGCGAACTCTGATACTTCAACGATTGTATCTTCAGAGACGTCAGCAATGAGGGCTTCGATTTCGGCTTCAGTGAAGGACGGGTGAGTAGTACAGATTGAAGTGAAAAAGGCGTTCACTTCGGCTGATTTTATCAGCGTTTTGTCGTCTTTCTGTATCTTAATTTCACTGGTGGTACGTTTACCGGTAAGACGCTTGACTTCAGAGTGCCACCTACGGGGCTCACCTTGAAGGAGAGGCGAGACTTTGTCATGAACGTACCTTTTCTGCGCTGCTCGTAACAGTTTAACAATGCGGTTACGAAGTTTGTTTGCTTGAACAATATCCCCACTGCGATGTAACTGGCAGCGAGTTAAGATAAGCTTCTTTAGATCGGGTGTTACCCAAGGTTTGTCAGTATCACTAACAGTTATTTTTTTTTTCTCAGGGAAATGTTCGTGATATTTACATGACAGCAAAGAGTTGAAAGTATCAACTTTCTGGTCGATATCTGTCATAGAGCAAATCTCATCAAAGTCAAACGTCCCAATCCACTGTCCAAAGGAACGAATTGCCTCTTTAGTCATAGGTCGAGTGGTAATTTTTACTTTACGTGGTGCTGGAAGGCCAACTTTGGCCTTCCAAAGAAGTGTGTTATGGTCAGAGTTATGCAACGGACCGAGAGAGAAGGGTACTTCGTAATAATCGGGAATGTTCGTGAAAATAAGATCTAATATACTACCACTGACGTGAGTAGGGATTGAGACAACTTGCTTAAGGTCAAGCATGCTGGAGACCCATGCCTTATTAGTCTGATTGAAATCACCAGCGATTACAAAAGCAGGCGCTGCGTGTCTGCGGCGTAGGTCATCAGTGCAGTTTTGGATATACTGGATCAGTTCTTTTCTGTTCTTTGCACTTTCGGGGTAGTAAACTGCAGCTACAACCAAGCACGAATATCAAAATATCAGATGGGTTTGGAAAAAGAGGGCGTGGGGGGTGCTAGTTGCCCTCGGATCTCTTTTGAATATTAAAAAGTGAACTCAAACTTTCAATTTCAAATCAAATGAGCCTTCTCTGAAGTTTATACGAGTATGCCTTTCATAAGGACTATATATGCCCCAGGGCATAACTTACAACGCCTACCCTCGGGCCCTGGGAGGTTGTGTCGACACCCGAGTTTTTGTTATCTAACTTTTGAACAATTTTTAACTTAATGGCAATCTCAAAATTTTATCGGATGCATTAGGGAAAAATGGGCATAGGGGGGGCTAGTTGCCCTCCAATCTCTTTTGACTCTCAAAAAATGAACTAGAACTTTCAATTTCCAATCAAATTAGCCCTCTCTGAAGTTTTTACGAGCATCCATTCCATCCGAACCATATACTCTCCCAAGGGCATAACTTACAAAGCCTGCCTTTGGGCCCTGGGGGGCAGTGGCGACCCCGGAGTTTTCGTTGTATGGTCTTTGAACTATTTTTTTAAAAAATTGCTATTTCAAAGTTCTTATCAGATGGGTTTGAGAAAAAAGGAGTGTGGAGGGGGGAGGGGGGATAGGTGCCCTCCAATCTCTTTTGACTCTTAAAAGTGAACTAGAACTTTCAATTTCTAATCAAATGAACTCTCTTTGAAATTTATTCGAGCATCACTTCCATAAGAACCATATATGCCCCACAGGGAGTAACTTAAAATGCCTGTCCCCAGGCCCTAGGGGGTTGTGTCGACACCGGAATTTCTGTTATGTGATCATTGAACTGTATTTAACAAAATGGCTCTCTCAAAAATTTTTATCGGATGCATTTGGGAAAAAAGGGCGTGGGGGGGGGGGGCTGGGTACCCTCCAATATATTTTGGCGCTTAAAAAGTGAACTAGAACTTTCAATTTCCAATCAATCGAGCCCTCTCTAAAGTTGATACGAGCATTCCTTCCATAAGAACCATATATGCCCCAAGGGCACAGCTTATAACCCTTCCCCTGAAGACCTTTGGGGGAGTGTCATACTCAAAGATATAATTTCCAGAACTTTCAACAACTTTGAACAAAATGGCTATCTCAAAATTTTGATTGGATGTGTTCGGGGAAAGGGGTGTTGCCTTCCCATCCATTTTGACTATTAAAAAGGGCACTAGCCATTTAAATTTCCAACCAAATGAGCCCTTTTTGAAGTTTCCATCATAGCACTTTCTAAAAAAAACATTACATGCCCCCAGGGCAAAACTGACAATCCTTGCCGAGAAGGCGGCGGGGGGTTGTCATCCTCAAAGACCTAATTTTCAGAATTTTCAACCACCTTGAACAAAATGGCTCTTAAAATATTGATTGGATGTGTTTGAGAAAAAGGTGGGCGTGAGATGAGGGTTAGTAGCCCTCCGATCACTTCCAACTATTAAAAAGGGCATTAGCCCTTTGAATTTCCAATCGAATCAGCCCTTTTTTGAAGTTTCTACAACAAAGCTTTCTATAAAAAGCTTATATGCCCCAGGACATAACTTACAACCCTTGCCTTGAGGGCTGTGGGGGGATGTAACCTCCTCAAAAACATAATTTCTATCTGGAAATCAACTACGTAGAACAAAATAGCTGTCTCAAAATTTTGATTGAATGTGTTTGGGGAAACGGTGGGTTTGGAAGAGGTGTTTGTTGCTTACCAATCACATTTGACCCTTAAAAAGGGCATTATAACTCTCTATTTCCAATCGAATGAACCCCCTTTGAAGTTTTTACGACGACTCCTTCCATGTGATGTGCCCCTGGAAAAAATAAATAAATAATAAAACAATGGAACCGTATTGCCTTTACTATAGGCAACGCTATAGCGTTGCCTCTGATTAATTAAGAAAAAAATTCAACAAGACAAGTTTTCCAAAGAAAAATAAAGAGCTCCATTAAGCCAAGAATGAGCAAAAATAAAGTCAAATAATCATCAGAGCGTACAACTACCCCAAATCACTATCAGTAAATATATGGACTCGAAACGAACAGAAATTACAATAAACAGCTGAGTCAAACTCAAAACAAGCAAAACTAAGATGAGTAGGGCTGATAACCCCCATGCCTTCTCAAGACCAGAACAGAATTTGCGCTTTACTGAAAAAAAAACAACAAATGACCGTGGATTGTCAGTTTAATTGACATGATACTGACATATCTTCCTTAAGTTTTTGATATTTTTTTATGAAAGTAAGAAAGGTGAAAATATTTAAAACCTATTTTGTTTTCAGTAAAGCACAAACTGTGTTGTCGTCTTTTTCACGCCCCCAGGGCATAACTTACAACCCAGGGCATGTGTGACCAAAATATCTAGTATTTTTTGTAAAATTTTATCACTGTTTGTGAAAATCACTGACTATCAAAAGGATTGGATCCCTATTTGAACTTTTATTTATTTATCGTCATGGAAAGGCATTGTGGTCTCCGAAATTATTTTATACCCTTGCCCTGATGGCTCCGGGGGAAAGGGGTTGTCATCCTCAAAGACATAGTTTCCAGACCTTCCAATTACGTTGAACAAAATGGCTATCTAAAAAATTTGATTTGATGTGTTTGGGTAAATGGTGGCCATAGGAGGGGGGTTAATTGCCCAAATTAACAATTAACAAATGGCCACCTAAAAATTTCTATCAGATGCATTTCGGGAAAATATGAGGTTTGGGGGGTATCCACCCTCTGATCACTCTGAATCTTAAAAAGAGCACTAGAACTTCTGATTACAAATCCAATGAGCCCCCTCCGAAGTTTATACGATCACCCTTTCTATATATAACTTGTATGTCCCCAGGGCATAACTCACAACCCTTGCTTTCAGGGCTGTGGGGGGGGGGGAATGAGTCATCCTCAAATACATAATTTCAGGACCTTCAACTACGTTGAATAAAATGGCTATCTCAAAATTTTAATTGGATGTGGTTGGTGAAATAACGGGCGTGGGAGGGGGGTTAGTTGCCTTCCTATCACTTTCGGCTATTAAAAAGAGCACTAGCTCTTTCAATTTCCAATCGAATGAATTCTGTTCGAAGTTTCTACGACAACAAATGGCTATCTCAAAATTTTTATACGATGCATTTCGGAAAAATATGAGGTGTTGGGGTTGGGGGGGGGGTGTCCACCCTCCGATCACTCTAAGTCTTAAAAGGGCACTAGAATATCTGATTTCCAATCAAATGAACCCATTCCGGAGTTTTACGATCACCCTTCCCATATATATGTTATATGCCCACGGGGCATAACTTACAACCCGTGCCCTGAGAGCTGTGTGGGGGTTGTCATTCTCAGAGACATAATTTCCAGACCTTTCAATTACGTTGAACAAAATTTTGATTAGAAGTGTTTTGGGAAATTTTGGACGTAGGAAGGGGGCTATTTGCCCTCCGATCACTTTCGACTATTAAAAAGGGCACTAGCCCCATTCATTTCCAATCGAATGAGCTCTTTTTCTACGAAGTTTCTACGACAACTCCTTCGATACTCCTAAATCTTCCCGATCTGTCTCAAAATGCGGCAAAGATAAGGCCAGTGGTTTAATACAAGGACTCAGCCTCTAATGACCTGAATTGGGGGCAGCAGCTGGCTGATGACAGTAGCCAAGAAACTGATGCTCAATCTTGGGTTCAAATCAAGAACCTAATACAGATAGCATTATAGTACATGCCCAAATCGGTAGCGATGAAGTCATTACTTACAAACTAAGTATTTATCCCAACACCACGATAACTGAAAATGTGGATAATTTGTTACTTTTTAAGGTGCAATATGGACTACAGAGCCAGGTTCTCTTACATTCTATGAGCATTTCAAACAAACAAAAAAAAATTCATATGAAAGAAATTAAAACTGAAAACGAACAAATTTATGCCAAAACAATGGGAATTTAGCACTCCTGAACCCACTCTTTACAATTAAGGTCAACTTTTACCCCCAGTTCTTTGAGAACGACAGGTTAAGCTCGAAGCCCACTGAATTGAAATTTGAAGTATTTTTAAACGACTGTTATACTTTAGCATGAAGAGCATAAAGCTGTACGCAAAGGCGTAATATTTTCTCATATATAAATATAATCTCATTTACTTAATAGTTTTTGCTTGTTTCAACTACTAATGTCACCCCTTAATTCATTTGAATAAAAACTTTGATTTCGTTTAACATCTCATCCTTTTTTAGAATCATATTCAGTTCTATCTAAAATGTTATGGGGCTGCAACAACTATAACCTATCCTCTCTCCCAATGATTATCGCTTTAATTATCTAAATCAACAGTTTTAAAATGACTAGTATTGTCCTAGATTAGTAGCACAAAAATTTTCCTGACGATTAATGCACTTTCTTTGGCACATAATTTCTTTTACGGATTAACAAGTAACTAAAGCGATCGAATACATTAAAAAAAAACAATACTAGATGACTAGCTAATATCAATTTGAAACTGAGTTACATTCATAAATGAAAAACATGGGCGGGAAACTGTTCCCCCCTTTTTCATAAATGGAGCAAATTTCCTCCGGCTCGTAATTTTTGTTTGGTAACTCCAACTTGACGAATTTCATTTAGGGAATTATCATAAAAAGTCGTTTCTTCAAACAAATATGTTGCAATCAAAACTTCTCTTTTTAAATTTGTTTCAGTAAGCACGAGTCGCTTCTCACTTACAGTTCGTTATCACTAAAATGCTTAACAGCTGAAGAATAAACAAGAAACCCAAGATTTTCATTTAAATGTTGAAAAGAGATAGGTTCCAGGTAACACGTGCCTCCCGCTCCTGATAAATATATTCGCCTTTAATACCTTTATCATAAAGATGCCTTTACACCTCTTGTGCCGGTAAGCTTTTAAGTAATCTTTTATGCTTCTCAGAGCCCGAATTTGGCCAATTCATGGGCTAAACTCTCGCCAGACTTTTAAGCAAAGATTTTAATTAGCAATCGAATTAGCCCCCTCTGAAGTTCTTACGACTTCCATATGGAGTTCCAATGGTACACTGAACCCTTATGACTCTGTACTACAGGCAACACTATAGCCTTGCCTCTGACTTGAACATGGAAGTAGAACTTCCACTTTCTTTTAGGATGAACATGTAAAATTATCAAAAGGGAAATAGGGGGGGGGGGGGAGGCGATGGGCGACGCCTAGACTCAACTATCACCAAGAACCATATTCAGCTGCTTATGGTGGGTGCACCGCTACACCTTGGTCGGAAATTAAAACCGTCTAAACCCATAGAGGCTAGTGTGTATTTCTCATGGAAGATGGTGATCGCTTAGGAATAATTTATTGGATTTGAGTTGTTTTCACTTTTTAGTTTACTATGCTTTATATTTACTATCAACACTGTTGAATCTCCATGAAAACTTCTTTTTGGTTGATTGTGTTTGGCTAAACAGCTTGTTCTACTGCTTGATGGCCACGTTTAACTGCTTATCTGTTCAAATTACTAAAGTAATTTTTAAAGCAGTTTTTGACCTCATTGACTACTATCTTCAACACATTATGGATTATACGACAACCTAGGAGGTATAGTAATAGATAAACAAAGATATAGATCAAATTGTTGTCAGTAACAATGATCAAAGGACATACTCAGCTACCTCACTTTTTCGACGTGATTGCTCATGTGGTTATTAAAACTCTTGGTACAAAACAGCTCTTCAATTCCTACACCATAGTTTCACCTGAGCAAATTCTTTCACAGCAATAGGATACCTTTTTATGAAAACATTTTTCACAAAATTTACACTCTTCATCTTTTCTCAGAATTTTTTTTCACAAAGTTTATACTCTTAGTGTGTTTCCTCCAAATGAATTCTTTGATGCAATTTCAATTTGCTAATTCTGGAGAATTCTTTCTTACAAATTTTACACTCGTAGGGTTTTTCCCCTGAGTGAATTCTTTGATGCAATTTCAAACTACCCATTTGGGAGAATTTTTTCTTACAAATTTTACATACGTAGGGTTTTTCCCCCGAGTGAATTCTTTGATGATTTTTCAAACTATGCATATGGGAGAACTTTTACTCACAAGTTTTACACTCGTAGGGTTTTTCCCCCGAGTGAATTCTTTGATGATATTTCAAACTATGCATATGGGAGAACTTTTTCTCGCAAATTTTACGCTCATAGGGCTTTTCCCCTTAGTAAATTCTTTGATGGGATTGTAAATGGCCTATCTGGGAAAAATTTTTCCCACAAGTTTTACACTTATAAGGTTTATCCCATGAATGAATTCTTTCATGCGATTTCAAATTACCAGATTGGGAAAAAATTTTCTCACAAATTTTACACTCATAGGGCTTTTCCCCCGAGTGAATTCTTTCATGCAATTTCAATCTACCCGTCTGGGAGAATTTTTTCTCACAAATTTTACACTCATACGGCTTTTCCCCCGAGTGAATTCTTTCATGCAATTTCAAACTTTTCGTGTTGGAAAATTTTTTTCACAAGTTTTACACTTATAGGGTTTATCCCCCGAGTGCATTGTTTGATGCAACTTCAACTTGTCTATTCGGGAAAATTTTTTCTCACAAATTTTACACTCATGGGGCTTTTCTCCCGACTGCATTGTTTGATGCAACTTCAACTTGTCTATTCGGGAAAATTTTTTCTCACAAATTTTACACTCATGGGGCTTTTCCCCCGAGTGCATTGTTTGATGTAACTTCAACTTGTCTATTCGGGAAAATTTTTTCTCACAAATTTTACACTCATGGGGCTTTTCCCCCGAGTGAATTCGTTCATGCACTTTCAAACTTTTCGTGTTGGAGAATTTTTTTCACAAGTTTTACACTTATAGGGTTTATCCCCCGAGTGCATTGTTTGATGCAACTTCAACTTGTCTATTCGGGAAAATTTTTTCTCACAAATTTTACACTCATGGGGCTTTTCTCCCGAGTGCATTATTTGATGCAACTTCAACTTGTCTATTCGGGAAAATTTTTTCAGACAGATTTTACACTCATGGGGCTTTTCCCCCGAGTGCATTGTTTGATGAAACTTCAACTTGTCTATTCGGGAAAATTTTTTTTCACAAATTTTACACTCTTGGGGCTTTTCCCCCGAGTGAATTCCTTCATGCACGTTCAAGGTTTTCGTGTTGGAGAATTTTTTCTCACAAGTTTTACACTTATAGGGTTTATCCCCCGAGTGCATTGTCTGATGCAACTTCAACTTGTCTATTCGGGAAAAATTTTTCTCACAAATTTTACACTCATGGGGCTATTCCCCCGAGTGCATTGTTTGATGCAACTTCAACTTGTCTATTCGGGAAAATTTTTTTCTCACAAATTTTACACTCATGGGGCTTTTCCCCCGAGT
This sequence comes from Artemia sp. Qi Xiang Cuo, assembly GCF_049724085.1. NCBI lineage: Eukaryota > Metazoa > Arthropoda > Branchiopoda > Anostraca > Artemiidae > Artemia > Artemia sp. Qi Xiang Cuo. Next base: position 4,763,539 of record NC_142803.1, read on the forward strand.
GAATTCGTTCATGCACTTTCAAACTTTTCGTGTTGGAGAATTTTTTCTCACAAGTTTTACACTTATAGGATTTATCCCCCGAGTGCATTGTTTGATGCAACTTCAACTTGTCTATTCGGGAAAATTTTTTCTCACAAATTTTACACTCATGGGGCTTTTCTCCCGAGTGCATTATTTGATGCAACTTCAACTTGTCTATTCGGGAAAATTTTTTCAGACAGATTTTACACTCATGGGGCTTTTCCCCCGAGTGCATTGTTTGATGTAACTTCAACTTGTCTATTCGGGAAAATTTTTTTTCACAAATTTTACACTCAAGGGGCTTTTCCCCCGAGTGACTTCCTTCATGCACTTTCAATCTTTTCGTGTTGGAGAATTTTTTCTCACAAGTTTTACACTTATAGGGTTTATCCCCCGAGTGCATTGTCTGATGCAACTTCAACTTGTCTATTCGGGAAAAATTTTTCTCACATATTTTACACTCATGGGGCTATTCCCCCGAGTGCATTGTTTGATGTAACTTCAACTTGTCTATTCGGGAAAATTTTTTTTCACAAATTTTACACTCATGGGGCTTTTCCCCCGAGTGAATTCGTTCATGCGATTTCAAACTTTTCGTGTTGGAGAATTTTTTCTCACAAGTTTTACACTTATATGGTTTATCCCCCGAGTGCATTGTTTGGTGCAACTTCAACTTGTCTATTCGGGGAAATTTTTTCTCACAAATTTTACACTAGTAGGGTTTTTCTCCCGAGTGAATTCTTTGATGCAATTTCAGTTTGTGCAGTTGGGAGAACTTTTTCTCACAAATATGGCATTCATAGTGTTTTGCCCCAGAAAGGTTTTCTTGTTTATGATTGTCTTCCAAATTACTGTTGCTTTCCAAAGAGGGTTGATAAACCGAACGCTTTTCTAATTGATAATCAATACTACATGATGCAACTTCTGGAAATCCATGCTTGTAATCCAAAATTGGAATCTTGACATCTAGAATAGAGAAAATTACACTTCCATAAGTAGACAAACAAGGTAAATTGGAGTTTTGTTCAAAAACCGACAGTACAAAAATACAACTAATTTTAAGCTGGTCATAAAAGATTAAAATTATTTAAAACTTGTCTATTCTGCAAACATAATTAAATAAACAATACGGGATTCAGTTAATATATGAAAAATGCAAATAATGTTTATGCAATATTTTCTCCTAAAAAACTACTTTTATTGACTTTTAATGTATTAGAAATGTCATTTCGAACTGAAAAATGTAAATGTTACAAAATGGATGCTAAGGAAAAAGGGATGATCATTTAAACACAGACACAAAATCATGCTTTAAATTTAGAACATTCAACTAAAACTGGATCCTAATAAATAAACAACGCATAAAGCTAAAATCTAAGAGTGGTATCCCTGCCAAAACAACAATTTGGTAGGACCAGATAAAGCTAAAGTAACACCAACCACCTTTACAGCAAAACTTTTAACATATTCATCAAAATGTGTTATATAAAATTAACCAATATAAATGTCCCATACACAAATTAACCATACATCTATACGAAAAAAACTCACAATCACCATTAAAGTGGCAAAAGTACTGCAATACGATTAAAGTGGCAAAAGTACTGCAATACGATTAAAGTGGCAAAGTTTTTCTTTTTCATCCTTTCGGATGAAAAAGAAAAACTATTGGATAGAAAATAAACGGGATTCTTTGGAATTACGTCTTAAAACTCTCCTTCTGTTATTTTCATGATAAAGAAACAACATATGATAAAATATATTTATTTAGCTTATTTTTAAATTCGATTAACCAGGAGATTTACCCCATGAATCCAAATGTCCTTAAGACTCAACCAAAGCAGGAGTCGCAAGAACTTTAACAGCAGCTTAAACCATTTCCCAGAGCATTTAAGTCCCCGAAAAACAGAACATTCCTATCAGATTACTGTTGCTCATTAGATGATAACCTGAGAACATAGGTACTAGCAATAAACAATCATCGCTTTTTTTCAATACGAATTGAGCATCTCATGAGCAAGGAACGAGACTAAAATAGGTGAGCAAAAGTTATTCAGGATTATCAGTCGAACCATTAGACGAACCAGCACTATTGAAACAATGAATTACAGCTAAGCATGATTTGTAATCTGACTGATGAATCCAAAAATGCAGCAGATGTTATAAATTAAAAGAGTTTTGGAAACCTGTGAAAAGTCAATCTCAAACAAATGACTCTTTCACAAACCGACCGAAAAATATGGGCTGATTCCAAATCCGAAAAGTTTGCCACCCATTCTCTGTCAAACATTTGATTTTTTTAAGCTTAAATTTGAAGTCGTGGCAAAAAAAACAGCAAATGTTATCAGATACATCATATTTACATCTTCTTTACTTCATGGCTCACGAACGTAGGCCATGGCTGATGATAATGGCCCACAGGCATATATTTTGAAATAAAATAAGTTTGAAAATAAAAGTAGAAAATGGACCAAGACACGGAAATAAATCAAGAAGCAAACACCCTTTAAAGGAGTCTTCAAAGAAGAAGTCTTAAAAGAAGTCACCACTTAAAGAGTCTTCTCCACGACCTAATAACGATATGAAAATTGTAATTTTTAAAAATATAATTTTAAAATAAAATTTATAGTTTTTAAGAATGAAACGCGTTAAGCTTAATTGATAACACATTCATTACAAATTTTGTTACATCATAATAAACAAACGTTCACAAGTATACCAGGAGGGTGCCGACAAGCAGTTCCGAATTTACTCCAACAAGAAAATAATCATTTTTTTCAATATGAGACACTGCTGATGAATTTGCAGTAAGTTAACTCTTTTATTTCCTTTGCAACAAAAAGCAGTTAGATTTTTAAATAAACTCGGAAACTTCACAATCATCCTTTCTAGAACCAAATATCACCTACCTCGACCATTATGAAAAAGAATTTGAGCTTAGTGTTATGAGGCAAGGCATAGAGGAATTGATGAGCGAGAAGCCCCTTTATCTGTTTCTTAAAAATATTTCTTGTATATATACTAATTTAATTTTTTTTTCCAATAAATGTTAGTTCTTAACAGAATTCTGAACAAAAATAACGATAAAACAAAAATAATTTTTACTTTTAAGATTTTTTTTTAAATGATTAATGCCAAAAATTAAACAAATAAACAAAAAAAATAACAAAAGAAATAAAAAAGGTGAATAGTATCGCTCTCAAATAATACCTTCATTTTGGCCATCAGATAAACTAGTCCCAGGTAATTCAAGGTCAAACTTCAATTTTGTCAAAATGGCTGGTGAATTAAATTCCTGTTTAACTGGCAACTCAGAGTATTTTAAATGGTTAAGTTCATCACCTTTCCCTTGCGTTTCACCTTCCTTTAGTTCTGAAAAAAAATTCATAGAATATATGTAAGATATAGTTACACCATTAGTCTTTCCTTACATATTGCATATACGGCATTTTGATAACTTCTATTTACATAGTACCTTTCGATTGTTCACGATAAACTGATTTCATGGTAGTTTGAAGATAAACTTTCTCAAAACAATTGATTAAGAAACAAAACGTAGTATATTTTCCTTTACTATTTATATCTTGCCTAAAAGCATTTTTCTTTAGCATTCAAAAGCTGCCTTCAATGCAATAAAAAGTCCTTCCAATCTTCAACAAGTCCTTTGTAATGCATTAATAATTGACAGGTCTTATTAGTGGGAAGCAGAAGGCATCAAAACTGTAGGACTTTTTTGATTCGAGATTGAACTTTGACAAAACTAAAAAAGTCTCAAACCAACATTGTCTTTAGTTTAGCTAACAACTATTTCATATAACAAAGTATATTCATTTAACTTTTTTTTAAATTAATTTACTAGGAGATTTCCCCCTTAAATCTAAATGTCAAAAAGACTTAACCAAAGCAGCAGTCGCAAGAACTTTAGTAGTGACTTAAGCAGTTTCCCAAAGCATTTAAGTACCCGAAAAAAACATTTCATGAGATTATTATTGCTGCAACAGATGATACCCTGAGAACATAGGTCACTAACAAAAAACAATCGTCATTTTTCTTCAATACTAATTGACCCTGCTCATGAGCAAGTAACAAGACTAAAATCAAGGTGATCGGAAGATCAGATAATTAAGGATGATCAGTCAAACACACAGACTAACAGCACTATTGACGCATTGAATCGCCACTAAGAATGGTATTAGTAATTTAATTGATGAATTTACAAATAAATCAGATGATATAAATTAAAACAGTGTGGGAAAGCTGTGAAAAAAAAGTAAATCTCAAACAAATGATTCCTTCACAAACGGATCAAAAATATGTGCTGATTCCAAATCCAAAAAGTCTGTCACTCTATCCCTTTCTCATATTTGAGTTTTTTGGGCTAAATTTGAAGTTGTGGCAAAAATAAATAAAGATTGAGTAAATACTATTAAACGAGATCACACATGTCGTCTCTACGCCTGTTTTGCTGATGAACATGTAACTAAATATTTTGGAACAAGAGAATTGCTTCGGGCTCAAAGCTCTGAAGTAACGCGAGGTTGAGGGAGGAGTATGGCCCAGAGGAGTATATATATTTTGCTTGGTCAATGGCAAAACAGTTGGAGTCTCGAACTTGTGGTAACAACCAAGAATGGGTCCAGGTAAAGTCCAGTATGCCTGAAACGTTTAATTTTGATAAAGTGAGTAAGAATAAGAAAGAGGAGGAGCTGAAAGACACATTTAGTCCAATGAAAAAAATGTTCTGTTAAAGAGCTTCCCTTAGCAGAGACAAAACACTAGTTTCCAAACAAAAGATCAAATTACTCCGAGGTAATGTAACAGAGCAATCAATTAAACAGGATAAAATCAAAGCAACGTAGATATTTATTGGGTAGTGCTAAGCTATTGAAAATTTGATGTTCTTGTTTGCTACCATAGCCTTCACGGTTCCATTTCTGAAAATAAATTCTGTACGACTTGGGTAGAATAGACGATTTGATGATGGAAAGAACCAACTCGCCTTATCACTAGCATAGAGATGAAGGTCCAGTTGCCTGTTCTATCTGCCAAAATTAAAGACTTCAGTAAGTCAACAGTAATCATTTATAGGTCAATTCACAGCTTCAAAATCCATGATGTCGGCGACACACGACGCTTTGACGGACCCAAGCCAACTTGCCAACATAAGAAAAAATGATTCTTCTTCTAGTTTCTCTACTCCAATGCATCCTTCTGTGCCATGGAAAAATACTGAATGAAAAACTTGAAGCTCGTTCGAACTGGTGCAAAGATTGACATTATCAAAATCAAGGATGACGTTAGCTTTGATTGCCCGAGTATAAGCTTTTTCGCCGAAAATCTGCTGAACTGCGTTTTGTGCCTATTTCAGTACCAATAATTCCTTATTTCATGATATTTCCCAAAAACTCTTCGCCCTAAAAGCAGCCAAACATGAGGAAGAACCGGCGTATTTAAGAAGCACTACACATAGGACCCGACCGATTTTATCGGGCCGACATTAGGGTCATTGTCATTATTGTATATCGGAAAAAAATATCGGTTATCAGCCGATATATATATATTTTTTTTGGCTTAACTTGTCCAGAAAATGACACTAGGTCTCCTCAGGTTATTTTTGCTTGCCCACTCCTAGGGGGCTAAGCCACTAGCTAAGTCTGACCATGGTGGAGAGAGTAGCAGAGGTGAGTCAAATGAAGTCAAAATATATTTGTTGTCAGTACACACTGGAGTTTTTCTAAATGTATGGTGACTTCTACATTCCTGATGCCGCCATAACATCCTTTGCAGATGACACAGCTATAACTATTGCTGGAAAGGCTTTGAGTGAGCTCGTTTCAAAAGCAAATAAAGTGCTACATAACCTGCATGTTTTTACTAGTCTTAGTTGTTTAGCAGTGAATGCGAGCAAAACTAATTAGATGATTTTTAGTCGTACTGGATTTATGGATAATGTTCTCCGGTTAGTTAATTTTAATGGTACGAGATTAAGCAGATTGTATACGGTTGTTCTGTGTGGGCTAGTAATTTTGCTGTAAATTTTAAACGGATATATATTATACAGAATAAAGCACAGCGCCTGCTCGGTTATATTGAAAAATGTGAAGGTACAATGGATTTTTATCGCCATTTTCATATTTTAAATGTTGGGCAGTTGAGAGATTATCAGACCGGTATTCTCGCGTATCAGTGTTTAAACAAACTAGTACCTAATCATTTTTCTGAGGTTTTATCATCGAATTCTGCGTACCATTCTTATGATACAAGAAATTCCGCAGACCAAATACAAGAGAGACGACACACTGCTAGGTCTAGTTTTGTATTTAGGCAGGTGGGTGTTTCGGTATGGAACAGTCTTCCGAAAGCACTAGGATGGCTGAGAGTGTGTTCTGTTTTAAAAATAAGATAAAACATTTCTTGGTGAGTAAGGATGGGCGAGGGGGGGCTGTCTTCTATCTTCTGTAAGTATTAGTTCGCGGTTCCCACGAGTTTTTTTTTATTTATTTATAAAATTGCATTTTTTCTTCTTTTTTTTTGTCTTTTTCCAATATATATGTAGTAAGTGAGTAAAATATTGAGTCCTGCCAGAAACAAATCTGTATAGATTTTCACACGGTAGGTCAGTTTGATATGATTTTTTTGTGAATATTGGTCTCTAATAAAAATAGATTTCTCTCTCTCTCTTTAAGAGCGTACATCTTTTACCAAAACAACTAAAAAGAATACAATAAACCATACATTTCTGTTTAATAAATGTTCACTTACGTAGGTGAAAGATTCAAGATTCAATCGGTTAAAATCACGATATCCAACCGGGGTGCAGCTAAAGGAAAGATGAGGTGTTTAGGTGGGGAGGGGGAGTTCCAAGATATCGTTTCCGCGTGTCACCACCTAGGAAAATTCACCTATTTACCATAGAAATTTACTTTGTGTGTCCAAACTTAAAACTTCAGCTGCACCCTAAAATTCACCATTCACCTTAAATGCACCATTAATTGGTTAGAAGAGAACATATCATTTGAGTTTAAAAATTCCACATAATATGTGAACGATAAAAACTCCAAGTCTTGCTATTGAAATTTGGGTTTTGAAAAATCAATTTCAATAAATGTCTTACACTTCTTTCAATCAGATTTTCGCGTATTTGTGTAATAATACCGGCATCTTTGATTATTTTTTTTTCTTATTTGTCACTTCCGAAAATATCCTCCATTTCGTTTGTATGCTCAGAAGCTGCTGATCAGAAAAGGTAAAGATAATCAAATAATACTTATAAATGGCCTAATTTTTCAGTAGATTATTGAGGCTGTTCTTTGATGTGTAATAGCCCAGGGAGAAACATGTGAGTATGAATATGGGCAGAGAAAGGGGGGGGGGGTGTTAAAATTTAGGTGTTTTTTTTCCTACGGGGAATTTAACGACAAATTATATCGGTATCGTATAGGTACAATACCAATATATCGGTATGGGACTAAAAAAATCCATATCGATCGGGCCCTAATGTGCATGCAGGTCCTAAAAAAGCCGCATCAGTAATATCAAACAGTTCGTGGTAACAAACTTATGTAAGGAGCGACCCGGCTCAATAGTAACCGAAACTCTATAAAACGGAATTTTTATACCAATAGATATATCAAAATGATTGGCTTGTTATGCTTATATTTCAAATATATAGGTTTCATTAAGTTTAGTCTTACCCATTAACGGCTATGAGCCTGAGAAAATGTGTCTTATTTTCGGAAAAAGGGGAGAACACTCCTTAAAAGGGATAAAATCTTAATGAAAATCCCACCATGATATTCAGCGTATCAGAAAACCCTACTGTTGAAGTTTCAAGCTCCTATCTGGCAAAATGTGGAACTTAAGTGTTTTTTGCCAGCAGAAACATCACTGATGCTTGTTTATTTTTATGATTATTGTTTTTTTCACAGGGGTGATGGTGTCGATCCACTGTTCCTATAATATCGTGAGAGGGTTCATTTTAACGGAAATTAAAAGTTATAGTGCTCCTTTTAAGTGAAAAAAAAATTGGGGGGCAACTAGGCTCCCTCCCCCACAAATTGTCTTTACCAAAATCGTCCCACGAAAATTTTGGGATAGCCATTTTGTTCTTCATAGCTGACAGGCCCGATAACTATGCCTTTGAATATAACATGACCCCCCACAGACCCAGGGAAAATGTCTTAAAATTATAAAATTTGCCCATTGTTTACACATAATGTTTGTTATTGGGAAGTATGTATACATTTTCTGGCAGGGGGAGGGAATTTTCTTCTGCGGTTTTTCCACGGAGAAATTTTCCCTGGGGAGGGACGTTTCCAGGGGGTGAGTTGTCAGGGTAAATTATACACTGCGGGAATTTGCAAGATTTTTTATATGCCTTGCTTTCTCATTCCCGTCTCAATTTTACGCGTGGAGTTGTGATGGGTAATTGTCCTGGGTATATTTTCACTGGGATTGCATTTTCTAGAGGATATTTACGTGGGTAGGGTATTGCTCCGTGGAGGTGGGGCAAGATATTCTGGCATTATTTAACAACGATCAGAAATTAAATAGAAAAATAGTTTTTTAACTGAAAGTAAAGAGCATCATTCAAACTTAAACCGAACACAAATTATTACGTATATGAAGGGGATTGCCTCCTCCTCAACACCTGGCAATTTACGCTTAAGTTTGAATTTTATCCCAATTCTTTAATAACGACTTCTGAAACACAAGGTTCGTTTAATTAGAACAATAAGAAGCTTTTTTAAAAGTACCAAACAGCTTTAGCGTAAAGAGAGGTGTTGAGAAGGAGGCGACCTCCTTCATATAGACCTACGTAATAATTTCTCCTCGTTTTATGCTTTAATGATGCTCCTTACTTTCAGTTGAAAAAACTTGCTTTTTTAATTTAATCTTCCAATGAAAGAATATAGCGTACAGTTACGAATATAGCGTAAGTTAAGAATAGTTAAGAATATAGCGTAAGAATATAGAATATATTTTGCGGAGAAACGGGGTCATTGGCTAACATAAAAAAAATAAATAAAGTGAAACTATTGACTGAAACACTTGGCGAGGTATTACCTCATAGTCTCAAGGAAGTAAAATCCCTTGCCTATCACACCTGTATCGGGTTCAATGGAGAATTGACAATATTCTGAGAGACTGAAAACACGTTTTTGGGCAGACCGAACGTTTGCTGATGTGCTTTTCAGTTTAAGAATGCTGATTTAGGAATGGCAGACTGAAACAGTATTAAAGTTTATCTACTTTTTAAGGACTTTCAATTCTGTACACAGATAATCTCCCGGTCAAAATAATTAGAATTTTTGTTACTTTATATAATGGCCCACTGTACGCTATGCTTACTGACGATATGGGCCTAGCTGAATGCTTCCAGGTCCAGTGCTGGGTACAAAAATGATGTATCTTCTCACCTGTGCCCTTCACAATTCTCATTGATTACCAGGTATGGAAAAAGTTCCAAAGCTACTGTTAGTAGAATTCCAAAACCCGCCAAGAAATTTCAAAATCTGCCAACAAATTTCACTAGGTCATGAAAACTGTCAAATAGCATTGCAACTGTGCTACCCCACTTTTTCCAAAGCGGTTGATTACATACTTCAATCAATTTACTTTTTCGAAGGGATTGAGTTGAATGAGAGAAACACTATTTTTAATTGGGATTTTGCTGATAACACTGCACTCCATTCTTATGTAAGAGAACTCTGACAGTAGAACATTGTAGAACTCTCAAACTAAGTCGGACGTGAAAGATTGTCAATCAGTACCCAAAAGACCGAGGCTTACGCAAAAGAATAAATTCAACGCCAGGTCGGACACTAAAATATAGGTTATAATGAGCTAGAAGAGGTTGCAGAGGGATTTATATGACAGTTTTCATGTCATATACATTTTATTTGTTTATAAAAGTACCAAATACAACCGAATATGAAAAGTGATTGACACGTTTTAATAGAATGGATTAACTAAGCACTGAAACACTGGAAAAGTGACTATAGGACATTGACTAACTTAGCCCTAAATTATAATAGCCAAATAAACGGTCACTTTCTCAGTCGCTGACTGGCTTCTGACAGAAGACTGTTCAGCAGAATCTGCCAGAAAAGATAATACATATCCTCTCCACCAGACAATGAAGTGTTTCATTTTTTTGCATATAATTCTCATTCAGTTTAACACCTGTATCATTTTGAATCGGAATTTTCTTCAATGAACTGAAACTTCACTCAGTTGCAGCCGAGGTACTGGGGAGATAAGGATTGCCATGGTAACTTTACGGAGTTGTAGCGGTACACATACCTGACCATTAAGCATTAGCAGTCATCATTTCTATAGCTTTAACGAGGTGAGTTTGCAAAGACGCCTGCTTCAAACCAATATGAAAATAGTTCCACCAGCACAGTGGGTGTCTCCCAATACCAGAGTTCTCTTCCGAAAAATTGTCAGAAACTCGTTTGCTCTATGATTTAGGCGTTGATCATTTTTTGTTTGTTTTTTCTGTTTGATCCAGTTCGCGGATATTGGCAGCATAGTGAATGAGCAAAAAACATAGAAACTTAAAACTTAAAAACTTAATTTCCACCTCCACATTTCAAACACAATAAAAAAATGCTATAGAAAAGCAAATATACTAAAAAGACTTCTTTCCACACCCTGAAGTTGTAAGGAGAAAACCTTACTCCAGTTTTACAAAGCACATATAAGACCCCATATTGACTATGGGCTCATCGTCTATGGTGCATGTGCAAAGACCCAGATGCAAAAATTGAAACAACACGCAATGATATAATACGTCTCATACTTGGTCTTAGGAAGCCCCCAAGCACCAAGTTTCTGCTAATGGAGAGTGGATTAGAAACAATAAGGGAGAGACGTAGCTTTTTCTTGACAAAACATCTTACAAAAATTGAATCAAATAGCTCACACACATTACATAATTGGTTAAAAAATCCAGCCATGTATAGAGGTATTGCAGATGAGTATGCCAATATTCAAAAGAAGTTCCCTGTACCAGCAAAGTCCATTGCACCTATTTTCCCCCAATCTCCTCCATGGAATTGGTCATTTCCCATAATAAATACTGAATTTTCAAAATGGAATAAAGATTTAACCCCCATTGCTTTTGTCCAGAAAAAATTTGCAGAAATTAATACAATTACCTCTAAAAATCACTTCCAAATATTTTTTGATGGGTCAAAAATGAATGAAAAGGTTGCAATTGGTGTTTTCCTTCCTTATCTGAAAATTTCAATGGGAGAGAGATTATTTAATAATTTATCTATAATGTCTGCTGAGTTAAATGCCATAATCATGGCATTAGAACACCTTAAGCAAAACCAACCTTTGATTGCAAATTTGAATAATATTATCATCTATTCCGACTCTTTATCAAGCCTTGAGTTAATGACCTCAGCTCCTCAATATAAGTTGGACATTAACACTTATCATTGTCTCAGTATTATTGATAATCTTGCTTCAAGTGGCATAAAGACTTATTTTCAGTACATTCCTAGCCACTCTGGCATAAATGGTAATCATCAGGTTGATGAAATAGCAAAAAATGCTAAAAATATTGACCAGCCAAGTGGGAGACCAATCCCAATTAGAGATATTTACCGATGGAGGCTATCAGATATTAATTTTAATAAGATTAATCCTATCCTTTCCCCCTTTCCCAATAAGTATCTATCTAAAATTTATCATAGAATTCGTTCTGGAACAAATGGACTAAATTTCCTTGCATTCTCATATTAGTTTTTTAATTCTAGTGGTTCAATTCCCCTGTCCCCTCTTTGCAGGCATTGTAATATGAATAATGAAACAATTGACCATTGCCTATTTGAATGTAATATGCTGACGTCTGCACAACATACCTTGCTTTGTAAATTGTTAAAATGCTTCAAACACCACAAAATCTCACTATCAGCCAAGAGCCTAGCCAACTATACCTGCACACAGAGCACAGAAATCGATATCTATCATCTTATATTTGAACTCCTCGAGTCAAAAGATCTACTGAAAGATATCTGAGAATATCTATTAAATAAGTGACAACCAAGACAGTAGCTCTGTAGCAAACAGAGTGAAGCAAAAAGAAGAGGGCTAAATAGTACCTACTGAATAGTCCGCCTGCTGCGAATTAGAAGAAGAAGAAGCGAAACATTTCATAGAACGGCGAAAACCATTGCCTATTTGAATGTAATATGCTGACGTCTGCACAACATACCTTGCTTTCTAAACTGTTAAAATACTTTAAACACCACAAAATGCCACTATCAGCCAAGAGCCTAGCCAACTATACCTTGACAAAGAGCATAGAAATCGACATCTACCATCTTATATTTGAACTCCTAGAGTCGAAAGATCTGCTGAAAGATATCTGAATATATCTAATAAATATGAGGCAATCAAGCCAGTAGCTCTGTAGCCCACAGAGTGAAGCAAAAGGAAAAGGGCTAAATAGTGTTACTGAAAAGCCCGCCTGCTGTAAAATAGAAGAAGAAAAACCGTTGATTTGATTTCCATAGAATGACGAAAACGAACGCAGCTATTGTATTAAAATGAACGCTGTTTATTCATTTGCGGGAGGAATTTAAAAGTTAAAAAAAATGGAAATGAGCAACTTCATTATTCAGGCTGCCCTTGATGTTTTTCAAAATATAATGAGTAGTGAGGAATCTTCTGAAAATGAAAGTGATCCAGAGTCAATAGTACATGAGAGTACTTCGTTTAGGGTTTGTATTTACAACCTGAAGGTTAACTATAGGCTAATAGTATGAGGTATAAAAAGCCATCTGGACTCCTAGGCTTAAAATACTGGTTGGTTGGTTGGCTAATTCAAAGATTTGTATATATATATACACTGTCAAATTAGCCATCTGGTGGTATCCCTTCACAGAATAGCCTAGGCCTATACCACCACCCCCTAATGTGCAAATAGCCTATATACCTAGAATTGCATTCCTCAATCGAAATATAACATCCTTTTGCATCACAAATGAACTTTACTTCCATATGTGGCAGATGTCCCTGTTCCAAGGGTTGGTGATGCCTAGGGAAAAATTAAATCCACCTTCACCCTTCCCAACTCAAATATAGGTTAAGACACCCAGTAGTCAGACACTTTAATCACTTTGAAAACTTTTCTACATTTAAACTACTCTAATTACTGTACTATACCACTTAGAAACTTAATTTTTGTATCAAAAAATTTCTGAAGAATTTCTGAACAAGTAGGTTACTAATTCAAATAGTTTCACTTGTACAGCACCTCCTATTTTTGAATTTACTAACAAGTGACAATTCTGCCTAAACTCGGACATACAAACGGCTCATTGTAAATAGTGATTAAAATAGTATAAAAGATTATGTCCAAGAATAGGCAGGTGGCTGACTACTGGGTGTCTTACCCTAAGTGGAAAAGCCAAATCAAAGGTGAAAATTTAATCAAAGAGGACCATCCCCAAGCTCTGGACCCCTCCCTCCATGTGCAGCAACGGGACAGCGGCCCGGGTGGCCCCCTGCGGAATGACTTTGGTATGGGGGCTAGGCTCTAGCGAGTCGGACCCTCAGGGGGGGGGGGCATATGTAATTTTAAGAAATCTGACAGGAATGTTTGTAAAGAATATAAAATAAGGAATCTAGGGATAATATTCTTATTTTAATAGGCTAGCATGTTTCCTTGAGGAGTAATCAACCGCTAGTGATAGGCTACCAATACATAAGATTATACTTCACCATAGCTTTCCATTTACCTTTTGCGCTTCTATTTGAACTGTAGATAGATTAGCAAACATTATTAAAGCTTTCTAAGGTGCGCCATGAATTTAAATTTAAAAGGAATTTAAATTGGCTGTGTCCAAAAGATGAAATCCCATGAAATATCCAACGTTGATTGTCCGAAAGCTAATGTGCTTTATCTTCTGCAAACTGAAAGAGAATTATGGGTAAGAACTAGTGAAATTAATCGTTCTTTTTACTGAACTAGCTAAATAACAAGAGTAGGATTATACAATTTGATTATTCATTCATCAAGCCTTTTTTTACTCAATTAATTTATCTATATGAAACTTACAGAGGTAAATTTGCAGTTGCCAACATAGTTTAGATAGGACGAAAGTAAATATATCACTTTGTCTTTACTTATGCTTTTTCACAGGTTAAAATTCTAGATACTGGAATTTTGAAAAAAATGACTATACTTTCATTTTCAGTATACTTTTCTCTGGTCTTAGTTTAGAAGATGCAATCTTTGTTATTTGAGTAGAATTTTGGTAAAACTATGGACTAGCTACTCTTTGCTATCTTAGAAAGAGGTTATGTTAAGAAAATGGAACTTTCAGTAGTGAATCCAGGGCTTAAAAGCATATTACTTGCATGCTAAAGCCCCTACCACTCAAGTTGTCCATTCATTGATGCATTAGCCTATAGAACCATCTTTCTTTTGTTAGCTTCTTTCAGCTTAGTGTGAGACAAGACAAAGAGAAGTGACAGAATAGGTAGAAAATATATAATTTGGCCTATGTATTTGCACATTAGGGGGGGGGGTAAGAGTAAAGTATTTGGACAGTGTGAAGTTAGAAAACAATTCTTACTACATATTATGCACAATAAATGTACCAAACACATTAGCCATGCAGACATGCTATACTTTACCCACACTCCCTAATGTGAAAATATATAGCACAAATTTGTTTATAAAGCAGGATATTTTTATCTTACTTTGATATATTTCCTAAATACTGAGCATTAGAGAAACATATTAGAAGACCATTAGGTAGAGGAAATATCATACAAGTGACAAAGCATACTCCAGGAATGTAGTCCTATTGCCAAGTTACTGGGCTGGAACCTGCCTGGTTTCTAAGTCAAAAATATTTGCCTACTTGACACAACATTCAAATTTTGACAAAATATCATATATCTCAATTTTCATTTTTTTTTTCTCCTGTTTTATTTTTGAAATTGCAATTCCTGTTATTTGACTTTCCCTGTAGCCTACTTGGCTTTAGCTGAAGAGTAATTTTAAAAGGTTTCACTTTTATAATACTAAGATTTTAAAGGTCAGCAGCTCAGCACCCTCTAAAGGAGAAGGACTGGAGATATACACTTCAGTAAACATGGAGCAGTCCATATTATTGGCCTACAAATAAAGTAGGAATACCAACTGATACACATTTTACGCTCTTTCTGAATATAATAATCACTTTTCTTGCAAATTCAATTTTGAGCCCTAACCTAACCTGTCACAAGGTGGAAAAAAAAATTCAAAACAAAATCTCCATTTTACCATCCACCATGTTTCTTCTGTCAGCTTTGATATTTGTTTTCCATTTAGGCTGAACAGCAGTTTTAAGTGGCCTAACAGAATAAGAAGAAAATATGGTAGAACTTGTTTGAATTTGTTATATTCAACTTGTTCAGGACAAATAAATGTTAGTTATATAACTTTTACAAAATGTATTTATGATGAAATAGTAAGTTTGAAATCAAAATTTTAACCTTTTTTTATACCCGAAAGCTTTTGAAAGAATTTATCAGTTTTAAGGGTTCAAAAAGGGCTGAAAATTGGATTCGGAAGAAAAGCAATTATTATATTCAGAAAAAAGGTATTGAGTGGTATGTTCACTTTATTTGTAGGTCAATAATATGGACTGCTCCATATTTACTAGTACTTAAAAGTACCTTTCCATGATAAACATTATTCTGTAGATTCATTCTAGAAAGTTTCATTTCCCTAGCCTACCCCCTTTCCAAGGTAGCAAAAAGTTGCTCATCTAGAATATTTCCAGGGTATCAAAGGTCAGTGCATTTAGGAAGGAAATAGGTGCTAAAGTTTCTTCCCATGAGATTGGTAAGGCTCTTGATAAATCCCTGAAAATTGAATTGACCTAACTCAGCTACTTTGCAAGATTGTTAAATTATAATTCATTGCCAAATGTAATATTTTTAACAAAACAATTGTATCCCATCTGTCCATCAATCACTGGTTATAGCACCAAGTTATACAAAATTTTAATCCATTTCCTTATTTATAGTAATTCTGCTTTAATGTAAAGAAAGTGAATCCTGTTTTCATGATATAAAAGCATAAAGAAGAATAAATAATAGGCCTTGTCTAATTACTGGTACTTTTAATTTGTTTTGAAAAGGAGTTATTTCCACTTCAGTAATGCAATTGTTATTGGTATTCATTCTCAATGGTGAGCTTTCAGCAGACATGGCCAATGTTCCAAGTGGTAGGGATTGATCTACAAAGCACTAATAAGAATTGTTATATCTCCAATAATGACTGCTCATTGCTGTTATGATTGATAAGACACTAAAAACCTTAATGTCAGCTGCAATAAGGCTTGGATGAAGATCATTAGATAATGAAAGAAAGGGAATTGTTATAGTAGGCCAATTACTTTCTTTTCCTTAATAAATATGTAGCTAACACTTGGAAAATATGCAGGAGTTTCTTTTGGGGGAGGGATCATCCTTTGGTAAGAGTGATTTAAGACAACCTCTGCAGTGATATCTGTTAAGTAAAACAATGGATGAATAAAGTTCTGAAGAGGATTTTAGGAAGGGCTAAACCCAACAATTTGTGTGTTGATGCTAACATAAGAGTAATCAAATAGGACATGTATCTCTTAATTTTCTGAAAATATTTTATGTTGGTGTTCTTCCAATATACTCAAATTAGTACTTTAAACATGCATCTCAACTTGTGGGATTACAAGTATCATCATCATAAAAATTTGAGACAAATCTAATTGAAACAATTGCTGTGTACTTTGTTTCATACTGATGATTTTAAAATTTTTAATGTACATCTAGTTGAATATTTTACCCCAAAAGAAATCTCAAGGGATCCATCTAATTTCTATCGCAAATTTTATCAATGTTGAATGTTGTACTTTATCTTAATTTAGACTTAGCAGCAAATTAAGATCCATAATTTACTAACAACTACTTAAGAAAGAGTTTTAACTAAAAAATAATTTGTTCATAACTCTATTACAGTGGATGAGGAGATCATCAGTATTCTACATATTGTTTCATCATACTTGCAGCAAATGTTAATGCTTCTTGAAATAATGGAAAACCATCTCCAGCAACAGTATACTCTGATTTCTGCACTGGAATGGAGTGGCAGTAGCTATTTTGCAGAGGTAAAAATTTGGATAAATTTTTGAAACTACAAAAGTTGTGTTTAAAAATCTGGGGAGGCATGGGGTTGCCCACTTATTGGAGCCATATTTACAAACAACCCCAAACATAGTGTTATTAAAAGTTGCAGCAAATATTAATGCTTCTTGAAATAATTGAAAACCATCCCCAGCAACAGTATGCTCTGATTTCTGCACAGGAATGGAGTCGCATTTTGTAGCTACTTTGCAGAGGTAAAAATTTTGATAAATTTTTGAAACTACAAAAGTTGTGTTTAAAAATCTGGGGAGGGATGAACTCACTTCCATTGGCACTACTAATATATGCAACCCCACAGATAGTGCCATCACTACAAGCATCTCTGTGATAGACACTGAAAAAATGTGTAGATATTGAGACCATATAGTTGTTCTTGCCAGTAGCTATTGGCAACAGTAGATTAGTCTATTAATTTTGTCTCCTTTTTACAGTCTAATATAAATTGCCTTGTTTTGTACCTGAAAATGATTTTTTTTTTTCAGCGCCCACATGTGTATTGTGACATTCAAATGACTCCAAAGATGTTTACTTTCTTTGATAAACCTGAGTTGTTCAGAAGCCATTTTAGGATCTCCCTTCCTGCATTTGGTGTTTTTCTCCAATTGACTGAGAACCATAAATTACAAGGCTGGTCAGATGAGGTTGAGTGGTGTGTACTACTTGCCTGGTTAGCTACAGGTGCCTCTTACAGGATGGTTGGACTTGCTTCAGGTATACCAAGACAGAGTGTTTGTGATATTGTGCACAGAAAAATCAATGTATTGCTTTCCCTCTGTAAACATGTTATCAAGGTGCCTACTGGGGCTGAAGTAAATTTGATTGGAGAAAAGTTTGCTGAAAAAGCAAGATCTAGTGTTTTTTTATGTACTGCTGGTGCCATTGATGGTACACATATAAATTGTCATGTGCAAGCAGACCAAAAGGTTCCCCACATTAACCGCCAAAAGCAAACAAGTATCCAATTACAGGCTGTCTGTGATGCAGACAAGACATTCTTGAATGTCTTTGTTGGATATCCAGGATCTGTCCATGATGCAAGGGTACTAAGAAATTCAGATTTGTTTAAGGATTCATTGTACCCTCCCCAGGGACATTTCCTGCTTGAGGAATCTGGTTACCCTTGCCTGGTAAATCCTATATCCTTAATAACACCCTTCAGAGGACCAGAAGCAGCGGGTGATTCTTTAAAGAAAAATTTTAACACTGCATTGTCAAGGGTCTGGGTATGCATAGAAATTGCCTTTGGTCTGTTAAAAGTTAGATGGAGATCCATTTTTGACAAAGACTTATCAGTAAAAACACGCAATGTGAGTAAAGTTGCTATTTGCTGTTGTATCCTACATAATATTTGTGTAACTAACCCAGGTGACTGGTCAAATTTTGATGTAAGTACTAGTACTGAATCGAATCTTCACTCTAGGAGCAGAGTAGATTACGATGATGAAGCAGCTGGTGTGGAATGCAGAAATGAATTATTTGCTCAGTTTTTGACTCAAAGAACAAGGAGTAATTTCACGCCAGTGCTGAGCACTGACCACAGCTACTTTGGATAACCATGGAAATTTGATGCATATGTGGTCAAATGTTTTTATTATTTTTTAATTACAAAATGTATATAGATTAAGAGTTTTTTTTACAGTTTTCATCAAATAGAACATTATTTGGATAAAAAACAAGGCTCATTCAAGAAAGGTTACAAAAGGTCAAAAGGGAACTAATGTTTCAGTCCTATGGAACTAATGTTTTTACTAATTCCCCTGTTTTATGGTAACTAATATTTTGTTTTCCATTTTTCCTAGTTTATAAGGTCCAAATTTGTCAAAGAATTTTGTTATAAAATTTTAGCGAAATAAAAAAATTTGACAAGCACCTTTTAATCACCGTTGTGGAGGGAGGAGAGGGGGGGGAGAACTTGCGTATACAATCTCATTATTTAGTTATAAATATATGAGAAGGGTTAAAAACTTAACCTAGCTCAAATCTACCCTAAGCTGTCATCATCAAAACCTTCCTAGTTGCCTGGCACATCTTAAGTTACTGGGATAATTATTGTTACATTACTTTTTCCAGGTTTTTTGCTTTTAAGTTTTTATAAATTAATTTTTAGGCAAAATAAGGTATTTTGTTATTGTTATTATGCATCTTTCTAAAGTTAATTTCAATTTACTTGAAAGCTTTCAAAGAGTCTTCTGCATTAAATTCAGATAAAAAGCTGCTGGTGATAATATCTGTATACTACATCATCACAATTTCACGAAACTGAAATATAATTTGACCTTTACTGAAAACAAAATGTATTTTATTTCTCGTTTTTAACTTCAGTAAATTACAAATGGGTTTCTGGTCTTTAGAACGTATAAAGGGGGAGGGGTAGCTCTATTCCTCTTAGATTCTGCTTTTTTTAGCTCTACTCAGTTATTTATTTGTAATTTCTGTTTGTCTTCAGTTTCATTTATTTATTGATGGAACTAAATGGTCATTTCATGCTTTAATTTTTTTATTCTATTTCTGCTAATTTTTAATGTAGCTTATGTTTCATGTAGCTTTGATTTAATGTAGCTCTTTCCTTTTCTTTTGAAGATTTTTTTTGTGAAAAACATTTTGTGTATTAAAGTTGTTTTTTTTCACCAATGGGTAACTACATAGAAAGTTGCAATATAATAAATTCTTTGAGGGATGAACCTACCCACCTGTAAGTCAAATCCTCTTCTATCACATATACCTTGTATGTTTGTAAACACTGTGATGACATACAAGCAGTATCATTCTGTTTCCTATTCAACATTGTTTCCAAATATAATGGTTATTATCATGACGATTGTGTCTCAGCTCTTCTAGTTGGGTCAGATGTAAACCTAGCTTACACACAGAAGATTGTTGACTTTTTTTTACTAAATTGTAATCATTTCAGATTCTGAACCAACTGTTGATGAGAAACGAGTACAAAAGTAATGGAAAAAAATAAAGTAAAGTTTTGTATAGAGTGCTGGTCCCATTAAGGGGAGAGGGGACAGCTGGGATTAGGTTACTATGGCAGCAACAATCGTATTTTGATGTGGTGTTTGAAGCAGCATTCTTTTACTGTAGTGTCTGCAAAAGAAGTTTTATGCAATATGTATAAAAAAAATCATTGAAAAATCAGACTTAAAAACGTTCACTTATATTTTGTGTATATTTCACTTATATTTACTGTGTGTATATTATATTTTATATTAAAAAGTTCACTGTTTCCAAATATAATGGTTATTACCATGACAATTGTCTGAGCTCTTCTAGCTGGGTCAGATGTCGACCTAGCTTACACACAGTACATTGTTGACTTTGTCTTTATTAAATTGTCATCATTTCACATTCTGAACCAACTGTTGATGAGAAACGAGTACAGAAGTAATGGAAAACAAAAATATAGTAACGTTTTGTATAGAGTGCTGGTCCCATTAAGCGGAGGGGACAGCTGGGATTAAACAACAATTGTATTTTGATGTGGTGTTTGAAGCAGCACTTTTTTTACTGTAGTGTCTGCAAAAGAAGTCTTATGCAATATGTATAAAAAAAATCATTGAAAAATAAGGCTTAAAAAAGTTCACTTATATTTTAACAAAAAAGGTAATTAATTAAAAAAAACTAGCTTAAAAAATCACATTTTTTTTTCCATAACTCCAACCAGCCGTTCAAGGAGCTGAGTTGTGGATCTGGAAGTTTCTACAAAAGCAATACAGGCCTCTTTGAGATGATGGTTTGAATCTTTGAGTTTTTCCAAAACTTCCTGTTGAAATGATTTTTTTTGTCTCCCAGTGTTGGATTTCTTGGTCTGTCTGATGAAGCATGGGAGCCACTAGGACTAGGAGAGGAATCAGCCTGGTAAAATAAGATAGTCTTATAATTTTTTAAAATGTCTATCACAAACCCAAATGGGCACAAGTCGCACTATAGGGTAAACAAAAAAAAATAAAGGAAATATAAGTATAAAAATGTCAACAGTGAAAAACTTGGAGAACTAATCCACAAACCACAATTTAATTAGAAAAATAACTAAATTTGTAAACTTAACATTTTTTAGGTAAAAAGGAGGTGGGATACACATCATATATTTAACATGCTTAATATGCTGCCCAGATTGGCTCAAGATACAAGAGACTTTAACCCTCATTGAAAATAATTCTTAGGCAGTTTTTTTTTTACATTGACTCTATTCTTTCTAACAATTCATTGGAGATACCAGGATGCCAAACAGAACTGGTATATTCCAGGATTAGGTATATCTTAGGCATAGTTGTCATATTGTTAGTAGCAGATTAATATGGTATTTGTTCCAAGATATCAATTGGGCTACTTTTTGGACTTCTGAAACAAGCTTCTATGAGTGCTAGATCAGACAGAACACCAATGTTAGTTATCATTGTAAGAAATAAAAGTAGACTTAATAGGGTTCCTTGTAGCACACCTTTGTAAATAGGGAGGTGATCAGGATATACATAAAAGTATTTGATGAACTTGTTTTCTCTTAGAGATGAGAAACAATGATTCTAATTAAAAAGGGGTGGAATTAAAATTCCTTTTATATCTTTTCTACCAATGCATTTTGGCTTATTCAATCAAAAGTTTTTGCAAGTCCAAAACTATAATATCTAGCCAGGTCTTGGTTTTTTCAGTCGTAATACATTTTTTGTTCATAAGGTGAACAAGATAGTGGTTGGTGAAAGTTGAGCATAAATTTACAATTGCCATCATCTTTGCTTTCAACCATCCAGCTAAAAAACTTTCATATAATTTAGAAAAAAAGGAGAAAGTATAATCGGGGGGGGGGGGGGTATGAAAATCTTGCTTTTAACCGTTATTTTCCACAGGAGTGTGATAACCCCTTAATTTTAAAAAAATTGGACAGTGACCTGGCCATAATGTCAAGGTTTGTTGGCTCTCATCTCTAAAATTTGGTCTCATAGTCTTTGAGTTGGGGGTAGATGAGTCATGGGACCTGCCTGAAGAGGGGACGAATTGAGCAGGTGACGGTGGGGGGGGGGCTTCTTTTTCCTTTTCATTATGTAATTCACCTTCATTGAAGGGAACAAGGGAGAGGGTCCCAGTGTCAGTCTCTGTGCAGATTAGTAACCTTTTATTTTTGACTTGGATCCTATAGGGGCTTTCCTCTTCAACTTTCCTTTTCTGGGATCCTTTGCTAATTCCCCTACTTGTTGATAAACCTCCTTGGACTGTTAACCCTGAACTTGATAGTATTGATACTGGTGAAATTATGGGATTTTTGCCCATAAACTTATGGATTGCGCCAAAATATGGCCAATCAATATCCAAAAATATTGCTTCTTCATCAGTCAATTCGTCAATATCATCTTCTGTTCCAATTCCACTACCTTTTACTGGCCTTTTGAGCCCATCTATAATTGACTTATACTTTGCTAGCAAATTCTTCCATTTTATTTGAGCTACTGTCCATGGCATCTTAACAGTGTCTAGACCTAGTTCATGTATAATCACAGTATACCATGTTTGGGCAGAATTTCTTTCTTTGTTAAAATGAGCATTGTACTTTATCCTCAATGAAATAAATTCTTTAGTCTCCTCATCTGACTCTAAAAAAGAAAAAAAAAATAACTGCTTAAATGCATTTTTTGGTGGTCCAACACACAATTTGCTGATAAATATTATTTGTTTGATTTTACAAAATTAAACCTTCTGATATCAGCTTAGAACATTCTTAAAAGTCAAATTTTTTTGTATTGCTTATCAATAGTTAATCTATAAGACTGTTAAAAACCCCTAGTTTGTCTACTGAAAGAACAGAAATAAAGCTCACTTTGGACCCTTTCTTAATTAACTATACAGTTATGAAAGGTCAATAATCCTAAACCCTTTCCAATATAGCAAAAAGTAGCTAAACTAGGATTTTACCATAAAACTTTATTTTGAAAAAAAAATTGGAAGGAAGACTTTTATATAGAGGGAAAACCCCTCAAAAATGACATAATTTTTGCTGTTGTAATTTTTTTGATTTTATGGCTCTTTAAAAAATTATCTATTTTATTATGAAGACTTAAAAAAAAAAAAAAATAAAAATACCATCCCTGAATAAGCTGCAAATACCAATTGTTCTCAATGTTTTTTTTTTTCTCAATATGATTTTAAACTTTTGTTGGTAAAATCCTTGTTTACCTAGGCTACTTTGATATCTTGAATAGAAAAATTAAACTTTCAGGGATAGGTCTACAGACTAAAGCATGTCCTGGGAACGTATTTTGAAGAACACACTCTATTTTTTCTCCTTCTAGAGTGCAGTGACCTTTGATGACCTTTAAAAAATATTTTTGTAAGTACAACAGTGGTTTTTGAAAGAAACAACTTTATTTAGAAAAAAACCATATGGCTTAAAATTCTATTCAAATTACAGGACTTTCATTTTTAGAACTGGGACCAGAGAAAAATAAAATGAAAACTGAACATTATGTAACCTGATCTTTGGTCAAAATTTCAATAGGTCAAGTAGGAAAATCTCTAAGACATAATTCATTAAGAAGACAAATTCATTACTGAAAACTTTTCCTAACATAACCACTGTCCAAGACAGGAAAAAGTGGCTAAACTAGGATCTTATCCTTTTGGCAACTATGAACTGTTGCCTTTTGATGTCTCATTGAGGGCTCAAAATGGAATTTGTCCCAGAAACAATTATTGAACTGTATAAGAGCATAAGAAAAGGCATTTAATTGATGCATTCACTTTCATCCTAGCTAAACTATGTTGTAAACTACAAATACACCAATGTCTGTAACCTAGTTCAGAAGAGGGTATTGACATTCAGAAGAGGCTATTGACAAGATTGTAATCAAACAAAATAAGAGGAAGTGAAGATTTTTAGTTCATTTCTCAAATTTCTTATATTCACTTTGATTTCCTATACTTACAAGCATGGTTCTTTCTGTACATTTTGCTTTGGTAGTTTGTAGATACCTTTAAGTTGCAATGTCATATAATAATTTCTTTTCTTCTGAAAATCCAGCACAAAAATCTTACATTCTCACTGGATTTTTGGTTAGCTGAAGTCGCTAGATTATCCAGCCAATTATCCTAGTCCGAATAAAAAATCCAACAAAAATCAAGCGATTTATCCAAGATAAAACAACTTTCGGACACAGCCA